>NW_017738767.1:0-1016 GCF_001890085.2 Hipposideros armiger | reverse complement strand
TTATTTTTCTCAGGCCCCCAGCTCTTCTCTTGTCCTCTTCATACAGGACGGATAACTTGGTCTCCTACTTGAAATTTTAAGACTGATCAAAATGAGGCCCTTTAACTTTTTTCTCAATTAATATATGTGCCTTTTCAAAATAATATATAGATGCATCCCCCTTCTCCGTTTCTGTCCTCTTGTTTTCTTTTCTTCATTCCCCCCACTCTTGGTCTCCCTCTGCTATGGTAAAATCATTCCTGTTTGTCCCCTCTTTTGTAAGACCTTGAATATGTTCTTTCATGCTTACTTTGGGGTCTTATTCTACTAATTAGGTCCCTTTATTAGCCACCATGTCCCTCCAATGACATGAAACCCTACATTATTAAAAGCGATTCCAGATCATTGGGTTCAACAGTAAATCATTCAAAGTGAACTGTTTTATAATAGCAAATGCTGTTTGTTCATGTATGTTTGGAGTTTTCTGAACATTAACACTGTAGTTTATGAATTCTAGATCCTTTTCAATCCAAAGAAAAATAATAATATCCCAAATCTGCACACTTCTTGATAATTTTGATTTAGATGATTTAATATGGCCTGCCCTAAAAATAAACCCTTCATCATAAAATCATGAAACTAAGTAAGTGCATCTGCTTTTTATTTTTTATTTTTTTAATCAGTCTAAATAGTTTCATGGACTAAAAGAATTGAAATACAATTTTGGAAAAAATAAAAAGGACCCATCTCTTAACAATGGCAATGTATGATAGCTAATCAGCATTTACATTGAAAGCTTTCTATCAGAACTTGATTCTATGCAGGGTCTGCAATTTTAAATCAGACTGTGTTCCCTCAGACCTACCAAAGTACCTACATGCCTGCTCTACTGTCCTTCAAAGTTTAATGAAAACAAAACCAAGGAAAAGCAATACGCTCCCTTCATGAGTGTCCACTGATGGTTGCAATACTCTCTAGCCTTCAAGCCTTTTACACCTTCACTGTCCAATATGGTAGCTACTTGTGACCATGTGACT
>NW_017738766.1:0-1016 GCF_001890085.2 Hipposideros armiger | reverse complement strand
ATTACTTTCTCCTATGCTGTATTATCACTTTGAGTAATATATAGCCAAGCTATAGCCAATCATTATTCTTTGTGCCTATGAACCCGTCTTAATAAGTGTCAAGATTACAACTGAATTTGGAGCAGAGTGATCTGAGAGACCATAATTCTGCTTGGTGGAGCTAGGAGGCATGCCTTTTATTCCTAAATATAAGTGTTACCATGCTATTCAGCTGATTAATCACTTCTGCTGGATCTCTTTGTTTAAAAAGGTTAACTCCAACTTCCTTAACCTATCATCATTAAGGAATAAAAGTAGGACATCAATGTAGAGAAACAAATGACAACAGATAATGCAATCAGGAATTGGTAATAGTTCCAGACAAGACTTGGTTTGGAGGACTTTAATTGAGAGGGTGGCAGTTGGAATGAAGAAAAGTACAAAATAAAATGTCTGTACTTACTATTGGAATATTCTGGGTGAGAGCTTCAAATGCTGGTGTTTTAAATTTAAACTGGGTTTTTAATGCTTTCTTATTTACCACACCTTCAACGTAATAGAGACGCACATCATACTTTGATGTCAACAAAATTTTACAAGGGTAGCGTCCAGTAGTAACAGGAAAAAATCGTAAAGGAACTGAAAAACATCCATCTGGAACTATCAAAAAAATTAAAAAATAGTTTAATCATTTCAAATGGCATAAATCCTAAAATTCATTTTGGGGTAAAGCAATATTTAATATTATTGTTATTTAATTGTATAATCTAGAAGAAACTAGGTTATACTGAGGTAGCACACTAACGCTAAATCTCCAGGGCATAACAGTGTATTTACCAATGACAGAATATATCCCGTATAGGTCAGAGGCAAGTCTGCTCCATAAAGTCACTCAGCGCCCCATGCTGTGAAAGATACCACTTGTCTTGTAGCAGTATCCTCAGAAACACCTCTTTTCCTTTGCCAACAGGCCAGGGAAAAAGGAGTGACTAGAAGTTTGCTCAAGGGCTTTTGAGTGCTCAGGCCAAGAGTAACGC
>NW_017738765.1:0-1016 GCF_001890085.2 Hipposideros armiger | reverse complement strand
TTGATTAGATATTGCAATGAACCTACTTATGAGAAAAGAACAACATTTGAGCCTTTTAATTTTATAATAATTTTGGAAAAGAGTTGTTTCTCAGTAGTGTCATAAAAAGGGTTTTGCTATTTCAACACAGTTAAGATTATTATTGTTTTTATTTTATTTTTATTATTAATGTATTTCCAATGCTAGATTATAATTACCAATGATTAATAATCTATACACCTCAATGAAGTGTACTACAATTAGCTCCTCTTTTAAAATGTATCACTAAAAAGGGATTAGGATTTTTTATCATATATGTATAAAGCTATTTATTCAGGAGACATTTGGTGAAAGTAAATATCTTGCCAAAGACATGTAGCTAGCAAATGGTAGACTTCAACTTCAATCCCACATCTGTTTGATGCCAAAATTTCTTGAACTCTGGAGCATTGTGTCCCAGAAATGTGAGCATCCTAAGACAGCGAGGGAAGGCTGGGAGTGGAGCCATGAAGGGCCTGAGAACACAGAGGTCAGCTTGCTTTGATTGCCTGCATGTGTAGGATATAGTTATCGTCCCCTTATACTTTATCTAGTGGTGCAGTAATATGGTTCTGTATAACAGATCACAGTGTGCCACTTATTCCCAAATATCTACAAGTGGAGCAGCATGGCTACTTTTCTGTTATATAATTTCAAAGTACTTTTTTGACCTTTTCTCTTCACTTTATAATCCTTCAACTAGCCATAACCATTCATGCCAATAATCGTAGACACCTATGCTTTTCTAATTGGAAAGGAAATAGCTATAGAAGATATGAGTCTCTTATGTGATGAACAACGAAGTAGAGATAAATAAATATTCCCAAAGTCATGTAACTATTTGGCACTCATATGAGAATTTTATATAGTGGTCCTGACTCCTTTTGAGAGTTTTCTTTTTTCCTATTATTCTACTTCTTAACTTAAAATAACGTAAATATTTATTGAGACTTCTATTTAGTCCAGAAGGCCTTGATAATTTCTTCATTTTATTCCTC
>NW_017738764.1:0-1014 GCF_001890085.2 Hipposideros armiger | reverse complement strand
TGGGATGTGGAGTATAGTGTGGGAGTGGAGTCAAGGGATTTGTAATAGATATGTATGATATTGGGGGGAAATGGGGTGGCAGATTGGGGGAGGGGTGTTGTCACTTCGAGGGGTAAAAACTATAACTATTGCGCTGCGTTGTACGGTTGAAACTAATTCTAAAAAATGTGTATTTCATAATAAAAAATAATTTAATAAAAAAATGCATATGTATTGGAGAGGAGAAAATACAATTTTTTCTATTTGTTCATGACATGATTATCTACATAGAAAATACTAAAGTGTCTAAAAAAGAGCCACTAAAACTAATAAGTATGTTGCCAACATCACGATATACAAAGACAAGTTGAAGAGGGTAAAGGGGTTCAAACATATAGTGATAGAAAGAGAACTGACTCTGGGTGGTGAACACACAATGTGACATACAGATGATGTATTACAGAATTGTACACTTGAAACCTATGTAATTTTACTATCATTGTTACACCAATAAATTTTAATTAAAAATCATATATATTTTTAAATGTTAGCAAAGAACAATTGGAAATTTAAAATTTTTAAGTATCATTTAGTATAGCAACAAATGACATGAAATATCCAGGTATTTAGCTAAAAATATGTGTAAGATTTATATGCTGCAAACTATAAAACATGGGTGACAGAAACAAAAGAATTAATCCTTCACTGAAAGTTATTGACTTCTTATCACCACGTATAATACTATGATTTACCATCTGAATAAAAACAATACTGCAAGAAGACAAAATAAGGTAACATAGAACAAAGCAACAAATCAGTCATTCTGTCAGTGAAACAAACTGATATTTTATACTATTTACCCTATGGGAGGTGTTAAAGTTCCCTGCTGAGCTATAGAAGGCAATTCACTGCACCCTACCAATGATTTCAGTTCAAAGGCTATCATTAAAAAAGAGAAGAAAGCTGAATAATATTGAATGTCAACTATAGTTTAATATATATATATATATATATATATATATATATATATAGTCA
>NW_017738763.1:0-1017 GCF_001890085.2 Hipposideros armiger | reverse complement strand
TTATTTTTGACATACTCTCACTTGGGGAAGCATGTTGTTTTTCAATGGAGTCTCACTTTTTATGTATGACATTACAGAAATTACATATGTGCATATACATAAATATATATATATATATATAATTTACATACATGTGCTTTATTTATTTATTCCAGATTTAACAAACTTAGTTGGTATATACCTTATGACTTTTTAAGTATTTCTGAGAATTTCAACTAATATATATTCATGTTAAGACTAACCTTTATGAAAGATTACTTAGCTAAAATGCAGAGTTCTTTCCAATGTGTTTTTTTCAAGAAGAAAAATATATTTAAAGGAAGATGTTTAAATTTAAATAATTATAACCAACCACAAAGATTATGTATCCCTTATTACAGAAGCAAACTTTGTTCAAAAATGTTTATGCTCTCTCTAGTTCTTTGATTCCATTATAATATAATAATCTTTGTATATGGAGCCTCTTCAAGCAGAAAATTTTAAAAATAAGATCTGATTTTTGTTCAGTATTCAATTCTTCTGAAATTGTAATGCTACACTTTTATTTCATCAGTGAATTCTTGATTTTCTGATATTGACCAAGTAAGCTCTTGGGCCTTCTTCACTTAAATACTACTGAAGTTAATGCTTTATAGTCTACACCAAGAGTTGCTAACTCAAATACTTACATTGCTTAGTAGAAAAAATAAGTGGGTGAATTGGGATCTGTATTTTCCTATTGGGCAATGTAAGTGTTTGAGTTAACTATGTACAGAGGGTGCCAAAAAAATGTATACATTTTAAGAAAGGAAAAAACTGTATTAATTGTAATACTCAATATACACTGATACCAAAAGGTGAATACAAGTCACATTTGACTTCTGCAATTACAAGAGGTACTCAAAGTGGTTACCATCAGTATCCAGACACTTTTGATTACCATGAACTACTGCTTGAGCATAGATAACATCGCTTAAAATGTGTATACTTTTTTTTGGCACCCCCAATTTTATATATATATATATATATATATATATA
>NW_017738762.1:0-913 GCF_001890085.2 Hipposideros armiger | reverse complement strand
TTTGCTGAGATGGGATAGTTACTTTTTCGGTTTGTTGTCAGGGACCTTGTTCGGTTTTGGGACATTTTCAGCATTTCTCAGGACATGGCTCCCTTGTCGGAACGCCCTGAGTGGGCGCGACAAACGTTCCTGTTTGCCAGAAAAGGAAATTCTGGAAAGCAGGAGTCCAGGCTCCAAAACTGTCCACTGTTAGGAGAGACGTTTTGAACCCGTCTGGCAGCACTCATTCGTTTACATGTAGCCCCGCTTTTGCGGGGGCAGTAACGGGGAGGGCGCTGAGCTGTGTAGGGCCAGCCTAGCTAAGAATGACTCAGCAATTTTCCACTTTCGGGTTGGGTCGCTCAGTCCTGGGATAGGATTACGCTTTATGTTTGGGGTGCGGGGGCATAGGGGAGGGGTTGCGCGAGTGTTTGGTTTGTGGTGGACATACTTATGTTTCCGGGGAAGGTTACTCTTAGAATTTTTTGGTTCAGAACAGGGGTAAGGGAAAGGTGTGTACAGCGTTAAGGTGTTAGAGGGAAGGAAATGACAGAGACAGGTTTTTAGGGTTCGCTGAGGTGGGATAATTATATTTTAGGGCCAGTGTCATAGAGCGTGTCCGTGGTCGGGACAACTTCAATGTTTTCGGAGACATTGCCGCCACGGCGGATCGCCTGTGTTGGGCGCGATGGCAAGTTATGGGAGAATGGCAATAGAAACACTCGAAAGCGGTAGCATTTGCCCCAAAACACTCCCCTCTTGGGAGACACGTTGTGAGCCAGTCTGGCAGCACTCTTTTGTTTACTTATAGCCATGATTTCTTGGAGGCAGAAACGGGGAGGCTGCTGAGCTATGTTGGGTCGGCCTACCTAAGGATGACACGGCAATTTTCCACTTACGGGTTGGTCCCTCCACCCCGGCACAGGGTTAGGCT
>NW_017738761.1:0-972 GCF_001890085.2 Hipposideros armiger | reverse complement strand
TCAGAATTAAGTTGAATTCTTGAACACTCTGCTGGTGTCTGAGAATTGTTTGTGGATATGTGGTGAAGCCACCCCCAAAAACCTTGGAATGGGGTCCAAGAACCTGATTTATATAGGCAGACCTCAATGTACTCTTCAACTTCTCATATTATCTCTGAGTTGCTCTATTTTTTTAACCAAGTACATCCAGTCAGCACTCACTACATACTATGATTATCTAATCCTTGGTATTGCTCTTGTCTGCTCAACATCTGTGTGCCCCAGATACTGTACCATTGGTTCTCCCAACATGGGGGAACTGGTATAGGTAGACAAATGAATCAGGGAAGGGACCCAGTGCCTGAAGAACTGTCCTATTGTTTGCTAGCTGCTCTACATAAGTGATCTCATGTCATCATTTGTACTACCTTTCAGTAGGGTTTCCAAGAATGGGTGCTGGCCATGAGGACTACCTGTAGGCACTGGGTTTGATGACAACTTCAAAACGAAGGAAGGAAGGAAGCAGGCAGATTAATGGTGGGCAGGGAAGATGTTATTAAAGATGGTAACAGTCTTTATCTTCCTCTAGTATTCCATAGTTAATATAATCATGTTTTATAGATTTGTTTACTGTACTAACCCTATGAGATAAGTAGGATTATTACTACCCCATTCCTAAATGAGTTACTTGCCATATGTCCTACCCAGGGGTGAAGTCAAAGCTAGAGTCCCAGCGCCTGTGATTACCCAGGGCCAGAATTCACTGTCACGTTCTCCTGTCTCCCTTCAGGAGAAGGAGCCTGACTGGGTCCCCTCGATTGAGCTGAATGGTATCCTATTAAGATTGAACAAGATACTTAGAAATGATGAAATACAGCAGAAGAAAGCACTGATAACAAGTCTGCAACTGTGACTAGCTGGCTGGTTGTCATTGGTCTACAAACAACTGCTTTCATCCTTTTCACATTAGGTTATGGATGGCTGTAATCCTCA
>NW_017738760.1:0-1017 GCF_001890085.2 Hipposideros armiger | reverse complement strand
CCCTAACCATTTAGCCATCCGCCCGCCTGTTGGCAGCACAGGGCAGCTCAGCTCAAGGTGCCTGATCAATCTTAGTTGCGGGTGGGCGTAGCCCACCATCACATGTGTGAGTTAAACAGGCAACCTTGTTTTTAGGAGCACGTGCTCTCACCAGCTGTACCATCATGCCAACTATTGGCAGCTCAGTGGCAGCTCAGCTCGGGCGCAGCTCACTGGCCCTGTGAGAATTGAACTGCCGATCCTGTTGCTCAGAGCTTGCACACTTAGTCAACTGAGCCACTAGTCCAGCCCCAGACATGGTGTCTTTATTATTCTCTTTTTCTCATATCAGGCAGCTCTACTTACACAGGACTGTATGGTTCCAATGGCAGGAGTACTTGTCTTGTACAGAGTATGTAGAACACTTGTTTATCTCTGATTCATCACACCTAGTATTGTTCTTGGTCACCTGAAAATGTGTCACAGCATTTGTCCCAATTGTAGAACATGTACTTCCAGAACCAGAGTGTTGTGATTCCTTTTTAGGAATGAAAATTGTGAGATATAATTATCATTATTTAAAAATTTTTTAAAGGTATCCAAAAATGTCACAGACTGGGGAATCGTTAGTGGACTAGTAGACTCACTGGTACGATGGGCCCTGATACTTCATAGGACATGTTCCCTACCCCCGGGAGCCCTTATATCTTACCAAGGACTTGAATGTACTTCCTACCCCTTGTTCGTCTTGTTCATACAAATCAATGTCAGCAATATAATGTATCACTGTGAGGTTCTGTAGAACATGCAGATGGTCCAGTTATCTGGTGGATGTGATGGCCAAGAGGAAGTGTAAATACTTTTTGGGGCAACCATTTAACTATACTACTGTCCATTCCATGTGAATGTGAATTGTGTCTGATACTCCATACTGCCAACTGATAGACATGGAAAGTCTGCTCTCACCAGATTTATGGCTCTATGCCATTTAACTGAAACAGTGTTAATGTGCTCCAGAAAACATGGCACATCAAGCAC
>NW_017738759.1:0-1017 GCF_001890085.2 Hipposideros armiger | reverse complement strand
TATGTTTTGTGAAACAGACTTTTAACATACTACAAAGGAAAAAACTTGAAATATAGGACTGAAAATATACAGCCAAGAGAGCTGAAGACCAATCCTCTATTCAAATTATCAAGAAATCATTTATACCAGGGTGCCAAAAGAATGTATACAAGTGGACATTTTGGTCAACGTTGCTCAAGCAGTAGTTCACCATAATCAAAAATGTCTGGACGTTGATGGTAACCACTTTGAGTGAGCACCTCTTGTAATTGCAAAAGTCAAACATGATTTGTATTCATCTTTTGTTATCAGTATATATTTAGTATTACAATTTTAATACAGTTTTCCTTTCTTAAAATGTGTATATATTTTTTGGCACCCTCTGCGTATAACAAGTATGCATTAAAAAATAGTGAAGAAAAAAATGATCACCATGTAATGAACACTGAACATCCATAAAATAAAAAGAAAAGTACCCTGGAATTATCCCTTACACTACACAATGGAATCCTAAGATGAGCCAAAATCAAAACAAAAAGAAGTTGGACCCATAACTCACACCACATACAAAAGTAATTCAAAATGGATCAATGACCAAAATATAAGAGCTAAAACCATAAAACTCTTAGAAGAAAACAAGGGGAAATCTTAATGACCTATAATTTGGCAATGGATTTTTAGCTATGACACCAAAAGCATGAGCAACAAGAAAAAATAGGTAAGCTGACCTTTAAACTTTCAGGCTAGAAAGGACATTATTAAGAAGACAATCTACAGAATGAGAGAAAATATTTGCAAGTCATATATCTGATAAGGGTTTAATAACCAGGATATATAAAGAATTCCTGCAACTCAACAACAGAAAGACGACCCAATTTAAAATTGGGCAAAGAACTTGAGTAAGTATTTCTCCAAATAAGATATGTAAATGGCCAATAAGAACATTGAAAGATGCTCAACATCAATAGATACTAGGGAAAGGAAAATAAAAACCACAATGAGATATCACTTCACACCTACTGGGATGGCTATAAAAAA
>NW_017738758.1:0-1008 GCF_001890085.2 Hipposideros armiger | reverse complement strand
TAATACCAACATGGGCCAGTGAAGCGACGTCCTCCACAACTAGACTGAAGAACAAAAGGACAGCAACTTGTCTGTTCCCCTTCCCCGACTCCCCAACGCTGTTCCCCTCCCACAATTCCCCAATAAAATCTTAAAAAACAAAACAAAAACATGCATTGTTTGCCACTGAGGACAACTGAAGGGTAATCCCACAAAGCAACTCAGGGTAACTGAGTAAAGCATGCACCTCAGTGTTATCGTGCCCGAGGGGTGAGTGAGCTGGGACATTTACCCACCATCTCTCATTAATCTGGGGTTGAAGAATGCTCATGACGGCCTTGGTTCCCTGACACTGTGGGCCTGCCCCACATATGGGCTATGAGCTCAGGACTCCAGAGAGAGCACTCGTTTCAAAGGCCTCAGGTGCTGGAGCTTGTAAGTCAAACCAGTGTGCACAGATGACACATGCCAAAGGGATATGTGCAGGGCATCGCCAGTCTCTGCTATGGTTATTCACTTACTAATATGCCATATTATGTGTATAGAGGCGTGTAATAAAACCTGCTTTGTCCTTTTAAACAACCGCTAAGACTCCACCATCTTAATGACAGGCTGGTGATGCCTCACTCTGGCCTGACTGTTGCCCTTTTGCTTTCCTGAGGGAAGCCAATGACACTCTTTTTAGCATTCTGCTGCTATGCTCACTGCAGTAACAGGGGCCAGTGTCACTCCTATTACTTCACCTGTTTTATCTTTTGTGAAACTCAGCCTTTAGCCAGAATTGTCTGAATGGCTGCTCTAGCAATTGCTTAATGGTGAGGCTCCTTTAGGTCATTTCTCTCAAGTAATTTGATTTCATCGTGCTATCAGAATTGCTTTTATGGGATGGAAGGAGGCCCGGGGGAGGGGTTGACAAAAGCCATTTTGAGATAAAAAATAAATAAATAAATTCATTACCCTATACTTCCCCATACCCACCATAGCCTCCATCTATCTCCCTCAACCTCCCCTCCCCCCCCAGGACAGGTT
>NW_017732139.1:640695-642303 GCF_001890085.2 Hipposideros armiger | reverse complement strand
ATTTTCCATGTTTATTTAGAAATATGACAATTTATGAGATAATTTATATAATACGACTCATTTTTTTTTAGAAGATATACTTTTTGTCAAAAAAAAGCTAGAATGGCAACAGACAGGTGATTTGGAAATAAAATAGGAAGTTTTCCAAATGCTCATATGACAGATTATAAAAAATCTGGCTTAAGGAAATAATGAGGGGAATTTTTCTGTGAGAATTAATTGCTGATTGTGTTTGCTAAACCAAAGAAGAACAAATATTTAAGAAATATCAGGTGGACTATTATGTAAAATGCTGCAAAGAGATATTTAAATTGAGGACTAAGATTATTAAATTTGGTATTTAAAGGATCACAGAAGATCTTTTAAAAAAAGTTTGATTAGAATGGCAGAGAAAGCAATCAGATTCTATAAATTTAATGTTATCTGTGAAAACTTTGTAGTGATTGACTTGATAATAACCCATATATTGAAATGATTCCTGCAATATGTTAGAGACCCAGGATACTATGTCACTCTGAGTTTATTCAACCCATAACTCAATTAATAATATTTAAGTTGTACTTATTTTGGCTGTCAGATAGAAATGGCAACCCTGTACCAGCAATTTAATATATTCAAGAAATTCAAATATTGGGTATGTTGCAGACTCATGAAAAGGAATAAGAAATAATTTGTGTATATTCTCAGAATTAGATATTCATTTCAGTTCCTGATTCTCTGTATTTTCCCCATTGGATTAAATTAGACTGGCAGAATTATAAATCCACATAAGAAAGCACTCTACAGGAAAGCTTTCTATGAAAAATTTTGCAATGTTATACATTTAACTTGACTGCGAAGAATCATATACGGTAATTGACTTTTCTCTTTACTATAACATTCTTACTGGGTTTTTTACTCTTATAGTGAACAAATGCCAAAGATACAATGGCAAGATTTTGTCAGCGTTTTGAGGGCAATAGGGATTGACATAAGCTAAAGATTAGAACAAAAATAGAAAACCTGACACACTGCAGGAAACTTTGGCTGACCTTCTAATTTTTCATTCCATGTGAGCAGCTGCATGGGGGCTTCCAGAAATGACAGGGAGTGACTTTGTGACTAAAAATTCTTATGTGGGTAAGTAGGGTTAGGGACCTTTTTTTTTTTTTTTTTTTTTTAGTGATGACTTTTACCATTAACTCATTTTTATATTAAAGGCAAAGAGGTCTGAGAAAAACTTTTTCCATTCTGTTTATCAGCCTCACTGCATACATATTTTCCTCCCCCAAATCTACTTCAAATCCCCTTTGAAAATAGTATAAGTATGTTTCATAACTTACTATTAATATTAAGCAAATTGCACTATATAATTAATGAGGTGTTTTCAAATCAGAGAAAGGTAGAGGTCTTATTTGATGATGGTGGTGATATAATGATCTTGTTGATAGATTATAAAAGTGCTAAGTGGGGATAAGAAACATGACTTTCTAATATTTGGTGATATTGTAATATTTCAAATTTTAGACTGTGTAGCAGAAGAAATTATTGAGAAGAAACAAGTTTTGGAAAGGAAATGCAGGTGTATTCAGAAATTTAAGACATTACATAATAAAAGGATATATATAT
>NW_017732139.1:625836-639730 GCF_001890085.2 Hipposideros armiger | reverse complement strand
GAACTAATGAACTGATAAGCAAACTGTGAAATATTCATTGAACGCATACTACTTAGCAGTAAAAAGGCATGAACTAGTGACATATGCAACAGCGTGTGTGAATCCCAAAAAAGAAATAATAATAATGATAATAATACTGAGTGAGAGAAGGTGGATGCCAAAATACTGTACACTGTATTATTCCATTTTTATAAATTCTGGGAAATTCTAAAACTATAAGCCTCAAATTCTGTCACTGATTGCTATTGGCTGGGGGGCGTGGACAGAGACTCTAAATGGCCACGGAACTTGCAGGTTATGATAGAAATATTTTATATGTCCATGGTGGTAGTAGTGATACAATTGTATGAGTTTCATACAATTGAACTGAGTGTAGATCTAGAAAGGTTTAATTTTACTGTATGTACATTATACCTCTGTAGGTTTGGCAATTTGTTTTGAAAACTTAAAACGGGAAAAAAATCATGTAGTTTCTGTCTGATTCCTAGTATTATAATTGCACATTCTTTGGAATGTGTATGATTTTTCACCTAACCTTATAAAAAAAAAGTACAACCTGTAGTCATGGCCAATGTATCTCTCCTTTACTTCTGATGCTTTCCAAACTAAGAAGTTTTATCCTTTGGTTTACTTGTCTTTTCACAATCAACATAAAGTTCTGAGGTCAAATTTATATTCTATTGTTGAATCATTCACTATCATTCAATCCTATTTTAGTAGTATATTCCATGAGCTCTTCCTAATTTTTTTTGCCACTCAAAAGTCATGACACCAATTTTGTTTTTCATTAAAATAAGCTTATTATGTAGGAGAGATCAGCATTAAATCATTTAATATACAAAAGTAGCATAGGATAGAGGAAGAAATTCAGGCTGTGATGACAACATAACCTTATGTTTACATCCTTAGCCTATTGCTTTAACAGTTGTGTAGCTGTGAGTAAATTCCATATTCCTCCTGAGTCTTAATGTTCCATATTATAGAATGAAGGTGATTGATGCTATTGGGTTATTTTTTATAGATCTTTAGGAGAATTCTACTTTTTTTCACGAAATTGCATTGAATAAAATTCTAAAAGACATATCTTGAAAATCTACACTTAAAAAACAATTAGTTTCTTCTTTTTTATTTTATTATATTTACTTTAAATTGAGATATATTTTATATATAATTAAATTATACAGTGAAATGTATATATCTTATGTTTATAGTTCAGTGACTTTTGACAAATACATAACTGGGTAACCCAAGTACTGTCATAATCTGGAACATTACCATCACTCCATAAAGTGCCTTTGTATACTTTCCTAGTCACTGCCACTTCCTGAGGCAAATATTGTTTGAACTCTTATCACCATAGCTTTTGTTTTACCTGTTCTAGAACTTCACATAAGTAGAATCACGTGATATACTCTTCCATGCCTGTTTTTTCTGTTCCACTCATCACAATGTTTTTGAGATACATTCACACTATTGCTGAGTAGTATTCCATAATATGAGTAGACTAGTTTGTTTATCCATTTCCTGTTCTTGGGGTTTAGCTATAATAAATTAAGCTGTTGTGAATATTCTTGTACAAATAGTTTTGTAGACATTTCATGTATCTTGCATGAATACATAAAAATGGAATCACTAGTTTTAGGGTAGATTATTTTGTTTTAAGAAACTGTCAGCTTTCCCAAGTTTAACCATGTTACTCTCCCACTAATAATTAGAAGAATTCCAGTTGCTCTATATCCATGTCGACCTAAGTGTTACTGGTCTTTAAAATTTCTAGCCATTCCAGGAATATGTAGTGGTAACGCATTTTATTTTAATTTATGTTTTCCTGACAACTAGTAATGTTGAGTACATTTTTATATTCTATTAACTTCTTTGTCCTTTGTGAAACATCTGCTCCAGAAATTTCCCATTTTTTTATTTGTTTATCTTTTATTATTGATTTATAGAATTCTTATTTATTCTGGATACAAGTCCTTTATCTGGTGTATGGACTGCAAATATTTTTCCTGTCTATGGCTTGCCAACTTATTTTCTTAATGCTGTCTTTGATGAATAGAAGTTTAATTTTGCTGAAGTTAATTTATCTTTTTTCTTTTGCTATTTAATCCTTTTTTTCTATTAGCTCATATACTTAATATGGAATAAAATAAATAAGATATTAAATAAAAGGATATGCTTACAGGCAAAATATTTTTTTGATGAGAATCTTTTCATAAAACAAGTAGAAAAAGCATAGGTGCTTATTCAAATATAAAACCATTGAGATGGCAAATTGAATTCATCTACTATGAAAGGCATTGCAAATGTTGTTATGTGCCATGAAATATAACTTAGACAATCACCAAATATAAACTAGTAAAGGATAATTGTTTACTTGGGTTACAGCAAAAGACAGGAAGGATACACAAGGAATGTTAAATAGCACTAGTGAAAAATATTTTATTCTATACAAATAAAAAAGGGAACAAAGTGAGAATATTTTGAGAATATTAGGTGATCTAAAATTAAAAATAATTTTCTGAGATCCCAATTTTAAAGTGATGTTTTCAATCATTCAATACTTTATTTGTTTCTCTATTCCCTGAATATGACTCATTCTATTTATTTAAGAAATAATTATTGAGTAGCTACTATGTGCTAGGCTTGCTTTGATTTGATCTAAGGATGAGAGAATGCAGTAATAAAGCCTCAGAGGTAAGCAAGTAAAGGTGATGCTTACCTCATGTTCTTTCTTGAGTTTATTAAATAGTGGACTTCAAAGGTCAATTTTAAAAGAAGAAGAAAAAAGAGAAAGAGGGGGAGGATGGTAAGGAGGAGGAGGAATCACGGCAGAGCTAATTATTTGTGAGTTTACAAGAGAAGAATTTAAGAACTATCGATAGATGATAGTTTCTAATCAACTAACTGGGGAACCTGAGCTAAACAGTGTTTGTTTGTTTGCTTGTGTTTTACTGAGTCTACACTAAGGAAAGAATTGTTCTTAATTTGGGGATCTCACTGGCCCTTGTTTATTTTCTGTTATTTTTCTTTTATGTAGATTATAGTTGGTACTTAATAAATGTTTTGAGAAAGCAGGCAATTAAAGGGCCATAAAAATAAATGAAAGAGCTATTTAAATTAGTGATGAGAGGAAATTATGACATTATATACTTTTCAATTTTATAACTACCACTTGGCATCCAGTGTGCATTTATTTCATAGCAGACTGATTACATTATTACTGAGTTCTATTCTTTATATCTTTTAAAGAATAAGTAATTGTATTGAGAATGTCTGCATCATTCAGAGTAATATTCCCTAATCTCACTCAGTTAACAAGTTTCATTTTAAAGGTGGGTGCTATGCTATGATATGTCATCTTTAGTTATTCATCATATCTCTAAAATATTTACCAGGACCTACTTAAACATCCAACACACATTTCTTCTTCCAATTATTATGTAAAATCTTGGGTACACCATCGTTTCCACTCTTTAAACTAGCAGTTACTACGTAATCATACTAGTTCAGAAGACATTAGACAGGAAAGATCCTTGGAAACCTTCTTTACACTCCCTTTTTATCTCAGAGGACATTTTCAGATCTGGGTATAAGACTGAGGACCAGGCTTGATATAAGCAGAAAGACTCTGCTGGGGTGAAGATAAGCCAGTGGAAATTTTTATTGCTGCATTGGCTGGTGTGACAGTTTGGAATCTGAAGAGACTAAATGCAGAGCTGCCAATTTTCTCCCACTGGATTTAGCTGAGTGCTGAGGCTGCTGAGAGTTGGAATGGAAACATGGAATGAAATTCCATAGAGTTGAACAGTACTTAAAAGTTGAAGTCCTGGCAGAGAGAGAGGTGGTTAAGAGACATATGACAAGTTTTTCCTTAAAAAAATGAGACTAATGCAAACTTCATCCCAAGCCTGACCATACTTAATGCTTGATTGGATCAAGGTGATCAGTCTATCACTGGCTACCTGAAAAAGAAATGAAAGGTATGTCTCAGGAAAAATGCACCTCTAATTTAGCCTCTTTGTCATTTTAGAAACAATATCTACCACCTATTAAAAATTGAGAGACAAGGCTGGCCGAGTGGCGCGTTGGTTAAGAGCTGGCTTGGGATGCCAGAGAGCCCCGGTTCAGATCCCACATATGAGGGCCAGTGACACTGCCTTCTACAGCTAAGATGCTGAACAACAGCTCACCCTGGAGCTGGGCTGCCGTGAATCACCGGAGATGGCGTAGGCTGCAGCCCCTGCTGCAGTGGGTTGCCATGGGCTACCGTGTGTAGCCAGCAGTCAGTGTGAGCAGCCAGCAGCTNCAGTGAAGCAGTATCCTCCACAACTAGACTGAAGAACAAAAGGACAGCAACTTGTCTGTTCCCCTTCCCCCAATTCCCCAGCACTGTTCCCATCCCTCCAGTTCCCCAATACAAAATCTTTAAAAAAGAAAATCAATTGTTCTAGCTGTGTATCTAGGATTGTTATTATGATTTAATTATGATCTGTATCTCTGTTTTATAGGGGAGAGTAAATCAAATAAAATGTTTAGGGTAAATAAGGGAATATTATATGACAGGTGGATTGCTGTGCTTGGGAACAGATGATCAGAGTATGTTATGTTACTTGGGTAAATTGCTTAAGACTGGTTATATTTCACATCCTCATCTTAAGAAGTAGATTCAGGGCCGCCTGAATGGCATGTTGGTTAAGAGCTGGCTTGGAACACCAGCTCTGAGCAGGAGGGCCCCGGTTTGGATCCCACATATGAGGGCCAGTGACACTGCCCTCTAAAACTAAGATGGTAAACAACAGCTCGACCTGGAGCTGGGCTGCCATGAGTCGCTGGCAATGGCATAGGCTGCAGCCCCTGCTGCAGTGGGCTGCCATGAGCTACCATGTGTGGCTGGCAGCCAGCATGAGCAACTGGCAGCCAGTGTGAGCTGCCATCCAGAGGCTGGCAACCGATCTGCCTCACCTGGGAAGAGCGCAATGATGGTACCAACTTGGGCCAGTGAAGCAACGTCCTCTACAACTAGACTGAAGAACAAAAGGACAACAACTTGTCTGTTCCCCTTCACCAATACCCCAATAAAATCTTTAAAAAATTTTAAAGATGTCATGAGCACCAGCTTACGAGGGTTGAACAACAAAAACAAACAATATATATGTGGTTTATATATGTATAAAACTTGTTTGTTACATGGTAGGGTCTAAAATGTTCAAAACCCTAATTTAATATCCAGCCTCTTTATTAATTATCTGGACTTAACAATATTATACTAAGTGAAGAAACCAGAAAAAAGAGTACACACTGTTTTAGTCCATTTATATTAATTGTTAAAGAGGCAAAATGCATTGATGATGACAGAAGTCAGAATAGTAAGAATAGTCAGAAATCAGAATAAATGAAGTATTCTGGAAGGTGGTACAGGTAAAAAGGTGGCATTTTAGTGTATCTTAGAAAAATGTTTTGTATCTTTGTTTATTTGGTAATTATATAAGTGTATATATAAGTGAACATCTCTGAGACACACATTTAAGATTAATGCACTTTATGCAATTTACTGAATGTATTACATCCTTACTGAAAGAGCAAGCATTATTTCTTATATTGTGAAATTTTATAGGGAAATTTATAAAATATTTAATATTTTTGAAAACCCCAATGATTATGAAAAAATTACTTTGTTTACCTTATCATTATCATTGATGAGTTTGTCAATCATTGTTTAACTACAAATAGTACAATGCCTTATTCTTTCCTTGTCATGACCTTGATGAGACTGGGGCTGAGTAAAAGCTAACTGGGCAAACGTTAAACAGCTTCAAGTTTAAAAGATATCATTTGTTGTTCTGGGTAACCTTTTTATTGTGACTCTATTTATAACCTCTTCAAAAGAGAAAAAAAAATTGTAATATTAGAGTAATGTGCAGTAAACTATGCTTAAAACACTATCAATAAAAATATTCTCCAAAACACAATTGGATGAAAAGGCATGAGTCTGCAGTAATACATTAAAAATATATATGGTAATCAGTGATGGGTGGAATTTTTCAACAGTAATTCAAATGCTAATGAGTCTGGTCAAATCTTTCAGCTGGGAAATAAGTGGACCTGTTTTTGTTGTTTGCTCTGCCAGCTTCCAATTTCTCTCGGCTGTGAAAATCCTTTTATGAATTAATAAAAGCTTTCCAGACTGAAAATAGGGGGATATACAGCTTAATGGCTGGAAAGTGTTGCCAGGATTTTGTAATTTAGACAGTTTGTTATGACTAGAACAATGCTCCAATGTATTGAACTTTAATGTTGAAATGTCAGCTTCCAACTGAGCAGTGCAGGAGCCAGGCCTACACCTGCTTGCCGTCAGAAGAGTTGTCATTTGCAATCATCTCCAGCAAGTAGACTTTGTAAAGTCCGTATGATGATAATCTTAAGCACTTTTCATCTTCTAAACATGCTCAAGCCATTTAGTAATAAAACTTTTTAAAAAAAACAAATAGCCTCCATTTTAAATATTGGAAAAAACCAAACACCTGAGAGAGGAGGAGACTCAAAAATCTGGAAAGAAAGGGCCATGTAAACCATTTCATATTATCTTGAATTCAAGCCTTTTCAAAAGAATAAGTGCTTACGTTTCCGGAAAAAAAAATCATAATTTCTTAAGTCATTCCTTTTCATGTTGACCTATGCGTAATAAATGCAATTCAATTTACAGTGACTAAGGGTGACTAAATGTGAATTGATATTAAAGTCAAGCTACAAAGAACAAATGCCTCCCATGGCACCATCTAAGAAATAACTTCTTTAAAGTTCTCATTTAACACATGGAGCCCTAGAAGAATTAATTTGATTAGTGGGTGAAGTGTTATTCTCAAAGAATGTATAGTGAGTAAATAAAATAGGATTACATTCATTAATATTAACTACATAGCTTTCACCAAGTTAATCATCATCTCCTGTGGTGTCCTATCATTTTTATTTACTTTTTCTTAGAAACTGTCTAACTTTGTAGGGGAAAAAACCCGAGCAATAACATGAAATACACTTCCAGGGAGAATGGAGACAAATGTGATACCAGTCTCGGGCCCAACTTTGCAAACTCACAGTGACTGAATTTTGGTGTCAGAATTGGATAATAACTTAAATTGTATACATGTGCATTCTTTAATCAATATTTTAATGTAAAGCAAAAGCTGTTTTTTAACATGAGTTCATTTTCTTGTCCTCTGGATATTTCTTGAATATCCATATCCATAATAACCTATATGTCATCTCCACTGTCACTTTAATTAGAGTTAAAGTTCAAGGGAGTTGCAAAAGAATTATTTGTAGAATTGTTCTCTAATTTTAAAAATCATCCTGAATTTTTTTACATTGTTTTCTAATCTGAGTGCATTTTTAAACTATATTTTCTAGTGGTGGCAGGATAGGGAATTAACAAACCTGAAACTTTCAATTTCCCCCAAACAATTACCCTTTTTCTATTTATATTTATCAATTCATATTACATATAATAAAATAATATAGTCACAATAACATGATATAAAGAGATAGAACTAGTTGAAGCAGACCATGCATTTACGGGAGAGTAGACAATAAGCCTTCAGGGTTCAGTGTTCCACTGATAACCTAGTTGGTATTCAATGAGAACACATAGGATGAGTGTTCTGGCAAAACCATTAAATAAAAGTCACTGAATAGAATATCTACTGTATAAATTCAGAGAAAAACTAAGCCACATTCTTTCATTATATTCCCTGATCTGCTATGATATCTTAGATGAGATTAAGAATTTGGAGAAGTTTTAAGATGAGGTAAGCTATTATCTTGTTTAATGATGACTATTTCTTTAGATATGAAATAGCTGGGAACTTGGCAGCAAGATGTTCAAAGTTCCCTCAAGAGAGAAGACAGATAGTAAAGCAAATAAAATGTGTCTGGTCTCTGCAAAGTGTTAGAATGCCTCACTTGTTGAGGTAGGTTCATTGGTATTCAGTTTCCAAATTTATTTTTCAATTTTACAAAAATTATACAAATTTTATAAAAATTCACATTTTTGTATTTTTTTCCCTATAATCATGTCAGGTGGAATATGCCTGAAGATTTTCCAATGTAATATGCAAGAAAAAAGGTATTCAATTTTAAAATTTCTTTTCTATTTGATATGGTTTGTCCTATAATGTCTTATCATCTCACTATAGGAAAAGTATATGACACTGCACATTTTTATATTGGCTTGCTACTTCAGTAAGATTCACTAAGAAGACCACAAAAGTAGCGAATATTTTTAGATTAATTTTAATATTGTTTTATTAAGTGTATATAATTATTTCTCTGTCCACAATACTATACACACAAGAATGATCATAGTAACCATTTAAGTGCTTTTTACATGCTAAATTTTTTGTTTGTTGCTTTCAGTTTTATATTCCACATATGAGTGAAGTCATATGTTTCTTGATTTTCTCTGTCTGACTTATTTCATTTAACATGATAATCTCAATATCCATCCATGTAGTCGCAAATGGCAGTATTTCATTTTTTCGTATGGTCGAGTAGTATCCCATTGTGTAAATATACTACATCATCTATATCCAATCATCTGTCAAAGGACACTTTGGTTGTTTCCATGTCTTGGCCATCATGAATATTGCTGCAGTGAACAAAGGGGTACATATATCTTCACAGATAAATGTTTTCAGATTTTTGGGGAGAAGAGGAATTGCTGGATCATATGATAACTTTCTTCTTATTTTTTTGAGGAACCTCCATACTGTTTTTCAAAGTGGCTATACGAATTTACATTCCTACCAGCAGTGTATGAGGGTTTCTTTTTCTCCACAACCTCTCTAACACTTGCTATTACTTGTTGATTATAGCCATTCTAATAGGTGTGAGGTGGTATCTCATTGTGGTTTTGATTTGCATTTCCCTAGTAGCTTATGGAACAATATTTAAGGCATAAAATCACATAGATGGTTAGAACAAGAATTCAAAAAACAACAATTTTTTGCCTTTAGAATGTTATCTTAAGCTTCTTCTTTCTGTTCCAAATATGATAAAAAAATATAGCTGATGAAACGATCTTGAATTTTCAAGCAACCATTAACAGTGAAAGAAATGTGCTACTGTTTTCCCTGAAAATAAGACCTAACCGGAAAATAAGCCCGAGCATGGTTTTTCAGGATGCTCGTAATATAAGCCCTGCCTCAAACAGAAACCCCAGTTAAGATCGTCAGCCAGACATGACCGTTTGAATAAATGTAGTTTTTGTACATGAATAAATGTAGATTGTTGGAGCAAAAATTAATATAAGACCCGGTCTTATTTTCAGGGAAACACTGTATATAACAGGTCAAGGAAATACATAGGGCTGATTCCCTGACCTCTGCTCAGCTAAACAGAATAGAGCAGGACTTCCTCAGGTAAATGTGGCATAAAAAGCCCCTATGAGAATATAGTTTGGATATTTTTTGCTGGAATAACTCTTCTTGCTTAAAATTAAGCCTAAAAATCATTATCTTTTAATTATTCGATCTATTATCTGTTCATAATTTTTCAAAGCTGTTGGTAAATTGGAATACCATCGAGCAAATTAGAGTTGCAATAACCATTGTGTTTTGTATACTTTGTCCATTTAATTTTGTTTTATAGTAAAATGGCCAATGGTAGTTTTTTAAAACAGATTTCCTCTTTAGACTAGGATACAACATAATTACTCCTGTCAGTAAAAGAGCTCACATATATAATCACTAATTTCTTTCCTATGTGAAATGATTATGTCTTCATCTGTGGTTATTCTTTCAGAATTGTTCTGACAGGAGTGTCACCTTCAAGATAATTTAACTACAGAGTCATTTGAAAAATCTGAATCATATTTTCCAGAAATTACAAAGATTGCATGGCCTATTTTCTATCTTTGAAATAGAGCAGCTGGCTCAGTGTATATATATTTTGCTTCTGGTGAAGTCTTTCTTTTTTCAAAATTAGAAATATGAAATGTTAACGGTTTTTTAAATAAAATATACATTTTAAAAAACAAGCCCACTCACACAAAAACACATCAGAGTAAGGGAGAAAGATGCTTCCATAGTAAGCCAACACAGAAAGAAAGGACAGGGTGAGAAAAAAGGAAAATAGTATGGAGGGATCAGGCAGACATGAACCAGTTCCCTAAAACATCAGTTCTTAGAATTTTAAAAGCCTACATTATTCATGTCCTAAGGTATATTCTGCATTTGTCACTAGAGATGGTGATTAGCATCATAATATGAGATACTGACTAGAAGACAATCAAGAAACCCTTAAGGGTAAGTATATATGCCAAAGTTATAATAAAGTTTATCCTGTCAAGCTGTTTTGGAGTAGGGCATGGCACGTGACTTGCATAGTTCCTGCAATATGGCATGTGCTGTCTGCTTGGTGAGTGTTCATATCTTCTTAAAGATCCAAGCATAATGAAGTGGGTGAAATAATGATACCAAATATACAATATTTAATGGTATATGCTTTGTAGCTGGGTTTTCAATATCCATTGAAAACCTTTAGAATTATTCAAAGAAGAAACTCTAAAAGGCAAGAGTGTAGTGGTATTATATAATTGATGGGGAATCTCACCCAGAAAAGGACCAAGGTGAGCGGGATAAAGATCCCATGCTATAAAACATTGCTTATGAATGCACACACTCCTGCAAACATTTGCAAAAATTTTGCTATGGTCAAAATCAGACTCGGCAATATTAATAAAAATATTTAAAGTGATATCTTTAAAATCAGTCTTACTCATGGATTTAATAATAATACAAAACACTTGAATACTAGTCCCCCAAATTTTAAAATATTAACTTCTTGATTTAGAAGTTAGATTACATTGAACAAGTGTTTCCCTTTTGGATTGCAAAGTTCATCTCTTTGTCCAGATTCAGCATCAATTTTTCAGACCTTTGTTTCCTAAGGCTCAAATATAGAATTAATCATTTCCTCTTTGGCATTCACATTATGCATTGTTTATATTTTAGCATCACTCAAATCACATTCTAATTTGATTGTTTCTGCATGTTTCTCCCTTAATATGCTGTGAACTCCGTTAGTCTATTCTGATCATTTTTGTATCCTTAGTATATAGGCCAAATACATTGGAGAGTCAAAATGTCTCTAAATAAATGACCAAAATTCTGTCTTAAAGAAACATGGTGCTCTCAGTTTTGTTCTCCATAAATGATGCTTTGGCAAAACAATTCCAGCAACTGGCACTCAGCATTTTCAAGATTAGCTGGATTAAAGAGCACATAAATTACACCTATCAATGTGAGATTAGATATCTAACATATAACTGTTGTCTCTAAATCAATTCAATTAACAGGTGTGAAAAAAGGTGTGAAATTTCTCCCAGTTGAGATAAATTTAGATGAAAGAACTCGTAACTTAGATCTAAAAACTCCTTTGAGTGCAAAAATAAAATGATATAATTAAGTTTTCCTAAATATTCCTTTGATAGTGATGTTTTTTAAAAAATCAATTGTTCGGTCCGGCCGAGTGGTGCAATGGTTAAGAGCTGGCTTGGGATGCCTGAGGGCCCCGGTTCAGATCCCACATATGAGGGCCAGTGACACTGACCTCCACAGCTAAGATGCTGAACAACAGCTCAACCTGGAGCTGGGCTGCCATGAGTCCCTGGTGACAGCGTAGGCTGCAACCCCTGTGGCAGTGGGTTGCCATGGGCTACCGTGTGTAGCCAGCAGCCAGCGTGAGCGGCCAACAACTGCTGTGAGCAGCCGTCCAGAAGCCGGCGACTGATCTGCCTCGCCAGGGAAGAGCGCAATGATGGTGCCAGCTTGGGCCAGTGAAGCAGTATCCTCCACAACTAGACTGAAGAACAAAAGGACAGCAACTTGTCTGTTCCCCTTCCCCCAATTCCCCAGCACTGTTCCCATCCCTCCAGTTCCCCAATACAAAATCTTTAAAAAAGAAAATCAATTGTTCTAGCTGTGTATCTAGGATTGTTATTATGATTTAATTATGATCTGTATCTCTGTTTTATAGGGGAGAGTAAATCAAATAAAATGTTTAGGGTAAATAAGGGAATATTATATGACAGGTGGATTGCTGTGCTTGGGAACAGATGATCAGAGTATGTTATGTTACTTGGGTAAATTGCTTAAGACTGGTTATATTTCACATCCTCATCTTAAGAAGTAGATTCAGGGCCGCCTGAATGGCATGTTGGTTAAGAGCTGGCTTGGAACACCAGCTCTGAGCAGGAGGGCCCCGGTTTGGATCCCACATATGAGGGCCAGTGACACTGCCCTCTAAAACTAAGATGGTAAACAACAGCTCGACCTGGAGCTGGGCTGCCATGAGTCGCTGGCAATGGCATAGGCTGCAGCCCCTGCTGCAGTGGGCTGCCATGAGCTACCATGTGTGGCTGGCAGCCAGCATGAGCAACTGGCAGCCAGTGTGAGCTGCCATCCAGAGGCTGGCAACCGATCTGCCTCACCTGGGAAGAGCGCAATGATGGTACCAACTTGGGCCAGTGAAGCAACGTCCTCTACAACTAGACTGAAGAACAAAAGGACAACAACTTGTCTGTTCCCCTTCACCAATACCCCAATAAAATCTTTAAAAAATTTTAAAGATGTCATGAGCACCAGCTTACGAGGGTTGAACAACAAAAACAAACAATATATATGTGGTTTATATATGTATAAAACTTGTTTGTTACATGGTAGGGTCTAAAATGTTCATTTAAGTGCTGGCCGAGTGGGGCATTGGTTAAGAACTGGCTTGGGAGGCCAGAGGGCCCTGGTTCGGATCCCACATATGAGGGCCAGTGACACTGCCCTCTACAACTAAGATGCTGAACAACAGCTCGACCTGGAGCTGGGCTGCCGTGAGTCGCCAGCGACAGCATGGGCTGCAGCCCCTGCTGCAGTGGGCTGCCATAAGCTACCATGTGTAGCCAGCAGCCAGCAGCCACAGTGAGCGGCCGTCCAGAATCTGGCGACTGATCTGCCTCCCCTGGGAAGAGCTCAATGATGGTGCCAGCTTGGGCCAGTGAAGCAACATCCTCCACAACTAGACTGAAGAACAAAACAAAACAAAAAACAACATCAACTTGTCTGTTCCCCTTCCCTTGATTCCCCAATAAAATCTTTAAGAAAAAAAATGAAATAAATAAAATGTTCATTTAATTTTTACTCATTTACATTTAGTTTTATCTTGATATTGTGCCAAGAGAATTAAACTTATGTATTACTATGCAATCATATATAAATATATGTATATCTATGTTTTAGTATTACATATTTATCTGGAGACTTCTTGAATGTTCAACCATAAAAGTCAAGGTAAAAGTAGAGGGCTGGGTCAAGTTCAACTGATGGTGAAACACAGAAAATTGGAATCATTAAGAGAGATCTTATCATCATTCTATTGTCCCATTTTTTTTTCTGTGGAAACAAGGACTCTTATGCTGAAAAGTATTTAAAAATACTTCTGTATATGAAGATTTTTCTCCTGAGTCTGTGCCTAAGACCACCATAAATATTTTTAAATAAGTTGCATACATGTTGACAGCTTTTTAGTAAATCAAATTAATTAACGTAAAAAGACATACATACATAGACCAATTTTAAGTGCACAATTCTATTTTGTACTTCATTCACTCATGTTGCATCTTTTTATTTCCTGTCTATACTTACTTAAGATTTAGTTCTTCTTTTCTATGGCTTTTTAAAAATAGTTTTTATAGTTTCTTAAAGTGATAGTTTAGGGTCATTAAGTTTAGATATTTCTTATTTTCTTTTTCTTTTCTTTTTTTTAAAGATTTTTATTGGGGAATTGGGGGGATGGGAACAGTGCTGGGGAATTGGGGGAAGGGGAACAGACAAGTTGCTGTCCTTTT
>NW_017732139.1:623905-625204 GCF_001890085.2 Hipposideros armiger | reverse complement strand
ACACTGGTTGCTGGCTACACACGGTAGCCCATGGCAACCCACTGCCTCAGGGGCTGCAGCCTATGCCGTCGCCAGCAACTCACAGCAGCCCAGCTCCAGGTTGAGCTGTTGTTCAGCATCTTAGCTGTGGAGGGTAGTGTCACTGGCCCTCATGTGTGGGATCCGAACCGGGGGCCTCTGGCGTCCCAAGCCAGTTCTTAACCATCGCGCCACTCGGCCGGCCCTTATTTTCTGATATGTATATTTAATAGCATAAATATTCTTCTACACTCTTCTCTAACTGCATTCCACAAATTTTTATATAAAGTATTTTTATTTTAATTTGATTAAAAGCTATTCTAATGTCTCCTGCAGTTTCCTTTTTAAATGAAAAGTAATTTAGAAGTTCATATCACTTATTTTTTAAATATTTGGAGATTTCCCTAATATCTTTCACTTATTGTTGTTTTATTGTTGTAAACATTAAATATATTCTATATGATTTTAGTCATTTTATCCATATCAAACTTGTTTCATTTCCCTCTATATAGTATTTCTTTGTCGATATCTCTTGTATTCTTGGGAAAAAATGCAGACTTTTCTATTGTTTGTTGGAATGTTCTATAAATATCAATTAGGTCAAGTTAGTTCATAATATTGTTCAATTCTCTTATATCCTTATTGATTTTTTTTGGTATTCATTCTATATAATTTCATCATTCTATCAGAAAGTGGTGTTGACATCATCAACTGTTTGTAGATTTTTCTTTTTCTCCTTTTAGTTTTATCAGGCTTTGCTTTGAGTAAGATGAAGCTTTTTTTATTAAGAATACAAACACTTAGAATTTGATGTCTTCTTGGTGAATTGTTCCTTTTATCATTATTACATACCTCTTCTTTTCCCTGGTTATATTCTTCATTTTGAAGTCTACTTTGTTGTTAGCATAGCCACTCAGCTATAACAACTCTGGCTGTCACTGCCAACAGATTGGAATTGTCAAGTAAAATATGTGGTTTAACTGCTTAGATAAAGAATTTATATCTAATTTGACTGGCACTTGAAAATTACCAATAATTTAATGAATGTTTCAGTATTTTACATTTGAAGTATGCATCAAGATAACACAAAAGGAGAACAATAATAAATTAAATATTTATCTTTGCCTAGTGGGTGAAAACACAATTTGGGGAGTGTGACAGATGGAATACATTACTTGCTCCATGCCTGCCTTGAAAAATATATTTAACCTCTCTAAGTTTTAGGGGTATTTTTAGTATTTTTAATTATAAAGTAGTTATATTATAAAAGATTATAATTTA
>NW_017732139.1:619946-620580 GCF_001890085.2 Hipposideros armiger | reverse complement strand
TAGTCATCTCCTCTGTGAAGTTTTTTGCAACTTTGCTTCAGGCAAAGTTGACGCTCTCTTCTTTGTGCTCCCAAGACTACTTGATTGACAAAATCAGACCACAGGAATCATAGATAGATCTTACCCATGCAAAAATTGCTAATGATTCCCAAAGGATTTAGGCAAGTAGTTCTAGATAAAACTTTTCTTCCCCTGAGAAGGGTAAAACAGTCATACACAGCTCTCTTGAGACACCCTTTTTGTTCTGCATTCGGCACATTTTGGTTTTCAAGTAACACACAAGTGGAAAACTTGTGTAATGTATGTGGAAATATTACTCCGCTTAGCTACATAGACAGAAGCTTGCTTCCATGATTAACCTCCTTCCTCAGCCTGCTATGCTCTGTATATTCATATTCCAGACTAATTTACAAAAGTAATCTGGGCAAACTAGGTATGTCCCACTCAAATCCTTTCACATGTAGGAACTCTCTGTTATCTATGCTCTTAGCATGTTTGCAAGGCCTGTTATGGGGAAGGGGGTTGGTTTCAGGTCACTTATTCATCTTGGCCCCCTTTGGGCATATAAGTTATAGACCAACCTGCCATTATTTATTCTTTCTGATTTGTAATATAGATTAGTGATTGGGAGCAC
>NW_017732139.1:610245-616391 GCF_001890085.2 Hipposideros armiger | reverse complement strand
GAGTTTGGAGAAGCCGTTGGAACTCGCGTGTGGTAATGCCTCAGAGAGGAACTGGAAAAGGCTTCCAGCGTTAGGCTGCCTGGTGTTCTAAAGCATGAGGCTGTCAGGTCTGAGGAGTCCTGGCTGATGGGCAGTGGGGACTCGCATTTTCCTTTCTTTCCGAAGGACTTCGAGTGGGAATCATAGGGAACTCACTTGGTGCCACTGGGTAGCAAGGCTCCAGGTCCATCAGTGTTGGTTGGTTTGTCTGCAACCCCAGTGCCCACTGGCCCTATGGGTCCTCTCAGTAAAGGTGTCAGGAGCTTAAGGAAAAAATAAAAAATAAAAAAAACAAACAAAACTCAAAAAACCTACAACCCACTATAAAAGGTGACCCAAGGAAAGGACATCCTAAGTGCAAGCGTTTCAAAAGGTTCAGATGGAAGCTGAACATTTTGTGACTTATTCTCAGACTTCATGCAATCGTGCTGCCATTGAAACCTTTGGCCAGATAAAAGGTAAGAGTAAATTCAGTCACAAAGAATTTGTGGCCATTTTAATCTACCTTTTTTTCAAAGAAAATCAATAACTAGATTATGAAGTCTTTTACATGTAATATAAAACATTTTGATTTGCTTGTAGAAAATACAATGCATATATAAATTTAAAATAAGAGAATTCAAGAACTTTGTGGAAAAAACACTTGCTTGCACTATTTTAGACCTTTATAAAAGCTTCAGTCACTTGCTGACTGACCTTGATTATTAAGTTATAAGATAGTGAGGAAATGTGAAGTAAGATTAGGTTAATAAACAGTAATATTAGGCAAACAAATGATTGTCAATCTGATGCAATAATTACAATTTTTTAAGACTTGGTATACTATATCTATATCTATATCTATATATATATATATATATATATCCTAATATATTTATGTGAATTCTTGAAAAAATTAAATTAGTTTATTTTCTTTTAAAATCAGGTACGTGTGTTCTATCTGAATGGGTAAAAGTGTGAAAAATAGTTATAGCATAATAGAATATAATTTACAAAAGGCTAGTTTATGTTCTGACGGAAAGCCTAATTAATTTAAATTCCCCAATTGATTTTTTGGTCAAGTTTGTTTAACGGTGTTTTTTGTTTTGCTTTGTTTTCACAAATGGTTTAAAGGCTTGAAAATGTAGAAAGTATGTGTGAAATTAAATGATATTAACTGGATGTCTTCTAAAATAGTATGCTGTTATGGGCTTCAGGTACTGTTGGACATTATGTAAACTTAGATTTTCCACTTAAAATATCTAAACAAAATATTTCTGACAATATTTTATATCAATAGTAATTTGTGTGTTTTTATGAGTGAGAGAAACGAGACTGAATTAGATTAAACTCCTAGAAAGCTACATAGGAAAAAATCTGGGTTGCCTTGGGTTTGGCAATGAGCTTTTTAAATACAACACTAGAAGCGTGATCCAGAAAGAGAAAAATAAAATATGAATATAGACTTTATTAAAATTAAAATTCGTGCTCTGCCAAAGACGTTGTTAAGAGTGTAAAAAGACAAATGAGGCTGCAAGAAATTATCTGCAAACCACTCATCTGAAAAAGGACTTGTATCCAAAATATAAAAAGAACTCTTAAAACTTAACAATTAAAGAAAGAAAACAGTTGAGAGTGGGCAAAAGATTGGAACAGACGCCCAGTAACGAAGATATACAGATAGCAAATAAACATGAAAAGATGTTCAACACCATTTGTCATTAGGGAATCCCAAATTAAAACAATGAAATACTACTTAGTACAAACTTTTTGAAATGGCTAACACCCCCCCACCCCCAACCCCATGACAATATTATATGCTGGTAAGAATGTGGAGCAACAGGAACTCTCATTCATTGCTGGTAGAAAAGCAAAGTGGTAGAGGAACTTTGGAGGGAAACTGAGCTCATTAGTATTTACCCAATTGATCTGAAAACTTAAATTCACACAAAATCCTGCATGTGAATATTTATAGCAATCTTACTTGTAATCACCAAAAACCAGAAGTGACAAGATGTGCTTCAGTAGGTTAGTGTGGTACATCTATGCAGTGGAGTTTTATTCAGTGATAGAAAAAAACGAGGTGCCATGGCACACAAAGACATGGAGAAATCCTAAATGCGTGTTGCTAAATTATAGAAGCCAGTCTGAAAAGACTACGTGCTTTTTGCTTCCAATCATATGAAGTTCTGTAAAGGCAAAACTATTGAGACAGTAAAATTATTGGTTGTCAGGATTTTGGTGAGAAGTGGGGATGGTAAGTTGGTAAAGAACAGAGAATTTTTCAGGTGGTAAAACCATTCTGTCTGATGCTAAAATGGTGAGTACACGGTATTACACATTTGTTTAAAACCCACAGTGCTTTGCAACACAAAGAGTGAATCTTAATGTATTCAATTATTAAATATCATGTAGGTCAGGGAATTCCAGGAAGGACTCCAGGCTGTGACAATAAAACCTAATTATATTACAAATGTAAAAATAGTATGTCCTCACTGAAGGGGGTAGGTAGAGAGAAAGTTGATAAACTAAGTAACTTTGGAAATGAGTGGGATCTGTAAAACTAAAGGGAAAAGAAATTGCACAAAATCACTGTATTCTAGTTGATAAAGTTCTTTTCCATGGAGCCACAGGTTAACAGTTCTGATATTGCCATACCTGTATATGGGAATTAAACAATTAAGCAAATGGGTGGCAGGTGGTAGTAGATGATGGGAACCAGGTTTCTCACTGTTGGAGTGAGAATCTACAGATATTAAAAAGGTAGAAGCTAGAGTAGAGGTTGGTGTTAATGGGTTAGAATTAGAACAATCAATATGAACTCTTGTTTAGCTTTATACATATAGAAACAGATGATTACATATAGAACTATTTATAGACATGTGCCTAAAACAGCTTTATAAAAACACATACGAATATTTACCTGTACTCTGTCAGCTGAGAGGGCCTAAGAGAAACAACATCCCAGTAGCAACGAGCACACCACAAGCCGAGATCTTGTGTTCTAATACTATTTTGTAATAAAAATGAACCAAGACTTCTTGGAGAAGTGGCTGAGTCTAGAAGTGGTTAAGAGCCAATTGAAGAGCTCCCAAAAGCCAAAGCGAGAACAATTTGACCAACCTAATAAAGCAATACTAGATTATCCAGAGTATAAAATATATATATCCATGGTCACATACTGATATAAATAAATGGTAGAATAAATAAATACATAAGCAGGGGAAAAAAGACAAATCTCCCATACAGAATTCTTCATAATTTACTTACTCTACCTTTAAGGAAGGAGAGCATAATTCTCTAGTTCTTAGGTACAGNTATGTGAAAACTTTGGTTAAAATAACAATTTTATAGATTAGCTTGAAGGCATTTTGGAATGAAATATAAATGATATAGTATTCATTATTCTGGCTGCTGAGACCTTAGAGTGCACATCATTTTTCCCCTCTTAAAGAGAATACAAAATTCCTATAGAAATACATAAATAAGCCAAGTTAATAGGTGAGAGCTTTATGTGCTGAAAATAGGATATTGATAAACCTTAAATTTGAAACTTTAGCTTAACTTACAATCTAACTGGACAATTACTAAAGCAAAGAACATGTAATAAAATATGGAGAAATTCAGTTATAAACTCCAGATTTCTACAGCTTGCTCTTGATTTTAAGATTGTTTCATTATATGAATATAAATGTTTTCTGAACATATCACTATAACTTTGCCTGTTGTTTTGCGCTATTTATTGCTCCTTAGCAAACCACTCTGTAACTCTGTGTCTAAAAACGTTAAATTATTATCTCTGATGGATCTGTGTGTCCTCTAGATTTGGTGTGTGGGTCTCCTTTGAGTTATCTCAGGCAATTGCAGTCCCATAGTGGCTTGGTCTGCAGATAACTGAAGGCTCCACTGGATTGTTCAATCATGTCTGGCAGTTGATGCTTCCTTTCATCTGAAAGTTCAACTGGGTTTGTTCAAAGGAGCAGTTATACTTGGCTTATCCACATGACTTGGGCTCCTCATAATTTGGCAGTTCAGTTCTGAGAGGAAACATCCAAAGAGCAAGTATTCTAAGAGGCCCAGTCAGTGTATGTTGAAAGGCTTCCCACCACCCAGACTTTGAAGTCACACAGTATTTCTCCTGCCACATTTTGTTAGTCAAAGCAATTCACAGGCCCAATCCACATTCAAGATGAGGTGAAATAGGCTCTACCTCCCAGTGGGGGTCTTGCAATCAATTTTGGTCAGATTTAATTAACTACAATTTGCCAACATTTTATTTATATGGCTCACACATGGAATAAACACTCATCTCCTCTCTAGGCCCTACATGCTCCCTGCGTCACAGCATCAGTGTCAGGCTTGAGGTCCAGAAGCTCATCATCTAAGCCCAGATGTGGATGCATTGCCCCAAGTGGGGTTCCTCAGGTGTGGATGCATTGCCCCACGTAGGGTTTCTCAGGTGTGGATGCATTGCCCCACTTGGTATAGCTCCTCAAGTATAGCTCCTTGAGCCAGATTATTCTCCTCTGTGAGCAATCCTTTCATTTGATAAGCAATCGTTTGCTTTTGTAGTTGAGTAGCTTTCCAGCATGCTTCCTGTGTATACAAGGCAGAGGGCCCAGAAGCTTCCTTCTATTTTGAACTGTTTCTGATCTTTTCAGCTTAAGCTGACAGTGTTTCTACTAATACAACGCTCTTAAAAATGGTTTTGAGTTTCCCAGGGATCTTAATGGTATTCACCCCTAGAAAAAAGGTGATGCCTAAAATCTCTGAGACAGATCCTTCTCTGTATTGGGAGTGAGGATGCTATGGGACAATATCCTTAAGTCTTTTAGAAGGTATTTTGTCTAGTCAAAAAGCCAAATTGGCACACAGTTAAGATTCTGAGAAGACCTTTCATTTGGCTAAGAGGATCTGGGGGCACACAATTAAGATTTTTTTAACAACCTTTCCATCTAACTGCAATAGTCTAAGAAGCTCTTCCTCATATCTTTCTGAAGTCTTAACAAAAGGTATTAACAGCCACACCTTGGATCAGAAACTTACCCTAAACCATATTTTACTGATAGTCCCTTAGATTTGATTTTTTCCCCCCTGTAAAAACTTGAATTTATTACATTATGATCTGTCAATCTCAGTTATTACATGACCATTGGGCATGCAGCTGCCAGGAAACAGTGCTTTGAAACTAGAGCACAGGGACTAGCTCCCAGGCAGACCCCTCTGCGCTCCTGGCACTGCTGGCGGATGCAGACCACCTGGAGTGTGCGCTGCGGCTGGCTTGTGATCCTGGTTCATTCCCAGGTGAAGGAGGTACAGGAGACAGTGGAGGGCGTGCTCCTCAGACTGAGTTTTACAGCCTGACTGACATGATCAGAAGTGACACTTCACAGAAATTGGAGGAAAACGTTCCACTTCCCAAGGCCAAAATGATGGAATGTGTGGGATGTCTGCCAAAGTGGACCACGTAGAGGCCTTGTCAAATGGCTGGGCACCAGGTGTGTCTCCTTCCTGGAAGCCACATATTTCAGCCTCAGAGAGACCACTGGCCTTACCGCAGGCTCTGTGAGGGTGGCCGGCTCCAGTGGGCTCCCCTCCTTCAGGAACAAACTGTGGACTCTGGCAAGCCCGACAAAGGAGCTGCGTCCACCTACAGACTGAGGACTCTTTCTGTGGATGCTGGGAAAGGGACACTCCTAACTCCCAGCTGCCACCTCCATTTGTGAGCTTTGAGGCCCTCTTGTTGGGGATGTTGGGAAGTGAAACTGCGGAGCAGCTTGGGTGTTTTCTTTTTTAAAATTATGGTCACTTTGTTTTCTGAATCTCTTCTCTTGATGTGAGATCGCGGAGTTTGGAGAAGCCGTTGGAACTCGCGTGTGGTAATGCCTCAGAGAGGAACTGGAAAAGGCTTCCAGCGTTAGGCTGCCTGGTGTTCTAAAGCATGAGGCTGTCAGGTCTGAGGAGTCCTGGCTGATGGGCAGTGGGGACTCGCATTTTCCTTTCTTTCCGAAGGACTTCGAGTGGGAATCATAGGGAACTCACTTGGTGCCACTGGGTAGCAAGGCTCCAGGTCCATCAGTGTTGGTTGGTTTGTCTGCAACCCCAGTGCCCACTGGCCCTATGGGTCC
>NW_017732139.1:601142-607000 GCF_001890085.2 Hipposideros armiger | reverse complement strand
GTTAATAATATGTCATTATTGCTTCATTAATTATAACACAAGTACCATATACCAAGGTAAGGTGTTAATAACAGGGTAAACTAGGTGAAGAGTGGTGGGGAACCCTTTATGCTATCTTCTCAATTTCGCTAAATCTAAAACTGTTCTAAAAATTAAAGTATATTTTTAACACCCCCCCGCCCCAAGAAAAAAAACTCCAAACCCAAACAGAAACCTGTATGACCATGGAAAACCCAAAACTTTTAAAAACATGTAGTACTATGCCTTGTTGGAGATAAGCTGAATTGTTAAATTGCTAGTGGATCACAGTTTACCTCCACATTTTTACAGTTTTTCTGTGTCTTTATGGGAACTAGAGTTGATTACGTTGGTTAACCATACTAGGTATAATCACTTAAAAAATATGAGAGGGAACAGTTGTAAAAACTTGAAGGGAGTTTGTGTGCACAAATCAAGATTGTAAAAAAAAATATATTAAATGTTTACAGGTAGTTGGGTCAAGTTTTATAGGTTAATCCATAGTATGAAAAAAGGCTTGGTGACTCCTTTAGTGCAAAATGTTGCATGGGTTATATGCAAAGAGTAAATAATAATTTTATTTTTTGTTAAAGTGACAAATATGTCTTTGATTTTATATCCTGTGTATCAAATTAAAATACAGAAAGACTTTCCAAGATCAAGTTAGATAAGTTCCTTATACTACCAAAATGCTCTCACTTGAAAGCCTGTTTTTGTGTTTCTTCTTTTCATTCTTTTCAATCATTAACAGTCATTTTTTCTCTTGTAAAAATTAGAGTTCCTAATAATTTTATTACGTGTTTTTCATTCACTTTAAATATTATCACTCTAAACCAAAACTGAAACCATTTTTTCTGTTTTGATATTTGAGATGCTTTAGATACTTATGACCCTGTCTTATTACATCTTCTATATATGTCCTTTTGATACTGGCTTATATTCAAATTGAAGAACTCAGATTTAGAATAATAAAACATATTTCTTCATACCCATACTGCCTTTGAGGTCTCTCAGACAGCTAATTGACCCAAAATTTTTTTCTCATACATTATAAAAGAACTATGTAAAAAAAAATATGCAAACTTGGCAGTTCCTATATTTTTAATTAGCTTAAAATATACAGGTTGCTGTACTAATTTTAAAGTGTTCACCCTGGAAAGTATTGACAAATCAAAAGGAGAAACTCAAACAGAGTCCCTAGATTATTATAGATACTAGAGATATGCTAAATTTATCTCTGCAGTAGTGTCCGTTTTAGAATGGATAAAAGTACATCCATGTTTTTGTATAAAAACTTTCAATAACTGTCATAAAATTTACTTATAAATTTTGTAATTTCTTGTCATTTGTGACAAGCATAACAAAGACTTTATGAGATGAATTTGAAGTCCCTGGAAATTTGTCAGTATCTCACTATTCATAATACATTTTTACTGTCAGGGTTATCTTTGACTTACTCTTTAAAAATTGATCATTACCACAGTAGAGGACTCCAGCCTCTTTTCTGAAATTTCAGTATATTATAATAAATTAACTGAATCTTTCAGTCTCATTATGCACAGATGGTTTCTGCTCTTCTCTTACACTTGTCTACCAGCCCCTGCCTAAGTATTCTGGAAGAAAGTTGAAAAGAATAATGGTCTCAGTAAAGAGCCTTACTATGCATTTTTGACTATTAATATTTCAGGGAATAGACACAGGGGCAGGTTTCTCAACTTTCAGCTGACATTGTCACTATAAAGAGATCCCTTTCATTCTGTGGAGCTGTGTCAGGGTTTTCAATACTCTTTCAGCCTAGTAGCTGACAACTTCATGAGTGTAGACTTTTAACTACACCAAGATAATAAGAATGATAATTAATTCACTAGACTGAATAAAATGGATTTATTGTGGTCCAAATTCTATTTTTTAATGGACATAAGAGAAACACCCATTTTTTAATCTTTAGCTATATCTTAAGCATTAATGTCCCAGACCATATTTGTATAAACTAATGAAACACTGTCCAGTTTCTTGTTCAAATCAACCTTGTACAATTTAGAAAATATAGCATATCAAAATTCTGAAGTATGAGCTAATAAATCAATAGGAAAACTTAAGAATAATGAATACAGGGTTAGAAATACAGATAGATGAGCCTTCCCTACAAAATAACTAAAAACTATAGTTAAATATACAAAGTACTTTAACGCCTCTTACTATTCAAGACCATGTATTTACAAAGTTCAATAAGAATTCATGTTTCAGACAAGGGGTGTATTTCATTTGTGTATTTCATGCTTACATGTCCTCTCAGAAAACCATCGTAGTGTATGTTCTATAGCTAATGGAGACCTGTACTGACAGCCCACAGGCAAACCCAGTAGAAATGTCATATCATTCTGTTTCTAGCCTTGAAGTAGTCAATACAAGCTTAGAAGGGCCATAAAAACTATTCCTGGCTTATAATGTGACTGAGTTGTGATGCAGTCAACACAGCTTTAGAGTATTTCCAGACAGACTGTAAATCTCAAGCCCTAGTATTGTCAAGTATAATGCTCTTCTAGTTTTGTTAACCGTGGAGAGTTTTTATTGTATTATCATTGTGTCTTGTGCATATGTGGAAAAAGAAAGGGCCAGAAACACAAAGCATGAATTGAAAGACATTGAAACAGAAAATGGCTAAATACAATTATGTGGTCAAATCATGCTTTAGAGATGGAGTTTACCTTTAAAGAGAAAATGATATAGCAAATTGACACACAGTACTTTGTTATCGTAATTGGTATGCGTGGATATAACATCGCCTTGTCAAAATTAAAAGGAATTAAAAAATAAAAATTTCAAAAAGTACTTTGTACCTTGAGATAAATAATAATGAAAACAGCAAATAAACAGAAACACAGTTGTATCATACCTAGAGAAATAAAAGACATGCTGCTGTCCCTGTACTATCAAATGGTAAAATTGGGCTTAATACTTTCTGAGCGTCTTAACTCCTTGTGACTTCCTTCTCTCATTACTTGATAAAGCTCTTCTGCATTCATGTGAAATCTTCCCTGTCATCTAAAGAGATGAGAGGCTTCTCTTTAATGCTCCCAGTGTATCTTGTGCATACCTTTATTAATATGATTAGCATTTTGATGTAAATTCTCAACTTCTCTGTTTCATCATTGGATTATAATCTTGATGAGGATTATACCTTATTGATAAGTGCCCCCAGTGAATGGCATAATATAGACTCTGAATAAGTGTTTGTTTAACTATTAGTAGATTTTTTTTTATTATTTTCTTAAGTAGTTTTTTTTAGTTTCTTTTTTATTCATATAGGGCACATGGCAGCTCACTGTCACCTTCTAAGAGGTATTTCTATTCATAGTGTTTTTATATACATTTTTCTCAAATTGTTTTAACTAAACACTGAGAATGTTTTAAAATAAAGATATTCATATGATGGACTCTATGACAGATAATAAAATATTGTTTTTTGTCCACTTGAAAGCATAACTGCATGATAAAACATAATTCTTTACAAAGAAAGAATGCAAATTTCTATATAAGCCTGTTTATATTTATGAGATGAGAAGAACACTAGAATTTTATTTAACTTAATTTGCTTAAGCTTGAATACATTTAATTAAACATCTGTGGCTTAATTATCATCATGAAGTTAAAGAACTTCAAGCATTGTCATGCAACAACAGCATAATTGAAAAATGAGAGCTAGAATACCCTAGAATATCTTCATTGGTCAGATTCCAGGATTTACACTTAAAAATGGCACAGATTGTGTTATAATAGTCATAATAAAAAAAACAAAAACCCTTCGGTTGACTGCTGAGTGGTTCTTTCTAAAACCAGTGCTGTAAAGCATTGCTAGTCAAAGTGTGGCAAAATAATTTTTTTTTGTATAAAAAAAAATAAGTCACTCTACGACAGTGACTTATTTATACAATTCCCCAAAGAAATATTTGTGAACTACAAATGAATGCATATGTCCAGTTTCCTGCAAAACTAAATGACACTTGATTGACTAAATCGTCTGCTCATTTACCTGGTATGTCAATTATAGGAGCTGAACAGTACTTGAGTATTCTAAAAGCAAGAGACAGTGTTTGTCAGCTTGTTTTATGGTAGCATGTTATATTTCACTGAAAAGTCTATGTGCTCTTTGGTATTATTTTTGCACGAGTCATTTCCTCAGCCCAAACTGCCTCCTCCTCCCATTCTATTCCCCATAGTTCTTGCTGCACCAATGCCAGTTCACAAATTGCTACTCAACCCTCAATTTTGGCTCAAGCATTTGTAACTCATGTGTCAAACAAGCCTCTAACCCATAGTCTACTGCAGGGTTATTGCACATTCTAAGGGGTTTATCTTCTGCTCCTGCTTCTGAGGGACCTTGATTTTACTTGCCCCTCATTGCCAGGTTCTGTCTCTTTATTTCAATTGCATACTGACCCATATTTGGTGCTAAGTTCCATTTTCTTTACTTACACACACACACACACACACACACACACACACACACACACACACGCATGCACACGCACGCACAAATATCTTCATACTGATCATTGGACACCCCTCTCCTTCCGAAAACCTTCTCACTACTTATGTACCAGAGCTTCAGTCTGTTGATATGCAGCCTGGCAGTTTTGTTTGCTCCCACTATTTGACGGCAATTACAAAAACATTACTATCTCTTAATTATGCAGTGCAAATCTAGTAACTAAACCCAAATTCTCCTGTAGCCCTCCTTCCAACCCTGCTATTAGATTTGTCAAATCATGGGCTATTTTCTGCATATTTCACCTTTTCACATACTCCAAGAGTATTTGAGAGATGATGAGATGGATATAAAGTTTGATTCCCCAGTGAAACGGATTTTTTTTAACTCTCCTTCTCAGCCCTGCCCCACGTTTAAAATTTGGCAGTAACTACACTAAGGACAGATGTTCAAATATTATTATGTTTTCACACTACCAACTATTTCTAATTATGAAATCTTTTTGAGGTTTCCCTTGGAAGACTTACGTGAATGTTTTTCAGACTTGACGAAAAGGTGGAATTTCTTTTCCAAATAAAACATTCCATGGAATTCTAGTATGCAAAAGAAAAGCAGAGCAACAGTGATTGTATTGATAGCAACACTAACATTCTTGTATTTTCATTATCCATCAAGGAGGAAGTATTTCACTCATGATGCTTCACCAACACCATGAACAGTGCCTGCCATACAACAGAGATCAAAAGCCGCTGGTTGAATATATACAAATAAGTTTACAAATCACAGGTTTTTGTAATAGCCATGTGTGGCAAATAAAACTAAGCATGATTCCCTACAAAAAACTTCCGTGCATACATACAAATTAGTATGCAAAGTATCAAATTACTGGTATTTTATTTGCATTTTGTTTTAGTCTCTCCATGTACAAATTACCTTCTAGAAAAATACTGTAGTGTTAGAAATCTAAGAATGCTTTAGGTTCCTCCATTATAAAGGCCTTTCCATGTTATTTCAGTGATTCACTTTGTAATGCCTAAGCTGTCTAAAATCTTACACAGCTGGAGAACACTTTTCTCTTTTTTATAGTCTGTGAACATCTGTCCAGCTTATAGTTTGCTGAAAAAATCCCATGAGTGTTTATCTGAGTACTTTTGAAAATGCCCCAGAAAAACATGTTTAATTAAATAATGGATTCTGGCTTCTTGAAGTTTTAAATTTATAAAAAAAAAATGTTGAAGAGTTTGTAATTGTAATCATAGCTGGTGAAATACGGCAACCTGAATTTAAAGCTCTATGCACACTGAATTTCTTTTTATGAAAATAGGTCCATATTCTAAGAAAAGAATCATAG
>NW_017732139.1:593293-600927 GCF_001890085.2 Hipposideros armiger | reverse complement strand
AAATACTTTTAAACAGACAATATCTATTTTCAAATCTTTTCTCGTTTCTGATGCTGCCATTTGCAAAATCAAGGGATTACAGTGCCTCTGATGTGGATAAACTATTTGATCTCTAATGATTTCTTAGAAAAATTAGAATCGTTCCATATCAAAACTAGAGTTAGCTAAGCTTGTGAACAGCCACCTGACTTGTTCTTTCTAGACCCTTTTATCCCTGTTTTCAGAGATGCTGTCATTGACTTTCTTCAGGCCAAGTTTTTTTTCCATTTTACACTTTGATTATTTATAAAAGGGGAACAATCTGGACATTGTATAAAGAGCAAGTAGAGGCTGATAAAGAAAAATCTATGTTGAAAGAAATGTCCTTCTCATTCCAAGTTTTATTGGCAGAGAAGGACCTGACAATGGAATACCACCCAATGTAAAATGGCTTCTGGAAAAGTATCTGCATATTTGTTAGTATATATCTTATGATAAAATGGGAGTAAATATATATTATTATAAAATAGGAAATTCAAATACATAGGAAGCAATCAAATTAATCTAAATGCCAACTGGCCTAAAAGCAAATAACCTTAATGAACTATGACTAATTACATATATATTTAAAACTAATGTTTTTCAGCTATACTTCATTTCTGATATTGTAGATTAGTTTCACTTATCTTTGAAATTTTATATTCTTTTAAAGGATGATTTTACCAACATACGTACAACAATATGTAATGTATATATATTATCAAGTATACCCCTTCTTGTAATTTCTTCTTTTTTACTCTTATTCTATTTTGCATACCTTTTTGCAAGATATCTATTCTAAACCAATTCCTACATATGCAGTATTTTACCATTTGAATTATTTTCTTAGGGCACATTCTGAAAATTAGATTACTAGATGTCTCAAGTTATATGGACATTTTCAATGGTTTGTTATCTTGCAAAGTTGCTAATATAAATTTTGCAATATTTTTATTTATCAAACGAGTCAGAAAATTCAACAAATACAACTAAAACAAAAAACAAACACACACACACACACACACACACACACACAGACATCTGTCAGAGAGAACACCTCACCTTCCTATATAGTTTAGACTTTTGAATCAAACCTAGAAGCACCGAAGTTTCCACCACAAAGACAGCCTATCAAGATTATGGGCGTTTTTGACAGATGTCCAAAAACACAATATAAGACCCAGTATGTATAGTTCTGCAGCTGTTTGTGCAAAATTTTCTTATTTTCTTTAAAACATAGTGCTATTTCCTCTAAGATAAAAACTTAACCTGCTTTAAGAACATTTTGCAACAAATAATCCCTCTTATTTTTGTCTTCTAGGTTGCTTTCCCCTTCTCATAACCTACATTTTAAAAAAATATAGAAGCTTTCAAATCTTTTTAGTTAAATCTATTGAAGATACTCATGTGTGTTTTGCTCAGTAGAGTAATTTATACTTGTATCAATATCTATTTTCTTTTTTTCTCTTCATCTGTTTTACATATTAGCTTTTTATTCACCTAGAATTTATTTGACTTCAGGTGTGAGGTGGAAGTTAGCTAGATTTATCTCCCTCCTCCTGCCATGACCAAATTACTAGCTAATCGCCTCAAAAATATTGACAATTGTATTTCTTTGCTACTGGTTCTTCCCTCAAAATGAAATTGGCTTCATTTTTATTTTCCTGAGTATAAAGTTACTAAATATTTATCTGAAAATTTAAATAGGGAAAATGCATATATTCCCCAATTGTTTTCCTGCTGCTTCCCTAATTATCCAGGAGCACTGGGAAGAATGAATTATTCTGAATAACTTTCTGCATGCCAACACATGATATGGGGCATCTAGCTTAATTCTACTTCAACAAATTTGAAATAGATAATTTTCTGGGAAAATTTTAATTTCCAAAAGCTGACCCCAGGAAAGAGTTTTAAACAGGTAGCTTTCATATGAAAAATTAGGAATATTATAAAGAGCTACTACTCCCAAATAAACACTTGGCCTAGATGACGTTTCATAGATCAGATAATAATAACAATGATACTTACACTGACCTAATTAATTTGGGGAGGTAGGAGGAAAACTTCCAAATTCCTTTTTTTTGCGGTAAGCTTTCCCAGTCATCTGTCTGCATGTTCTCAGCTCTGTTTCTGCCCTGCTGTGATCTATTCTACAGTGCAGGGTCTGGGGCCCCACAAACTACAATTCCCAGACACCCATGCCAAATAATCTGTAGTTAGGTTCTACAAATGGGATGCATTAGTGGAAAATTTGGTGGAATGAGACACGGCGAAGTGATTCTTCTTGTTTTCATGGTTTTCTGGCTTCAAGAACAATAGCAGCAACAACAGTGTTGCAGGTGGTGAGAGTGGCAGGTACAGCTGCAAACAGTAACCGGAGCCTGGGAATGCTGGGAGCCTGGGAGTGCCGGCTCCTTATTTCCTGCGTAGGCAGTGTGGTTCCAGGAACAGCAGAGCAGCCTAGACACGTATGCTTATAGAGTCCATATCAGACAACTTGACTCCAACAACAGCTGTTAGGATTGTGACAAAGAGATCCTGGGCTTGCAATAACCTTGTTTACTGGCTTGCAGAGGTGACTGATTTTTAGTAATGTTTACCTTTTCTTTCACTCCTCTCATCCTTCCAAGTCGTATAACGAATTGTGTACTAAATTCCTTCTATTTGAAATATGTTGCATAGTTTCTGATTTCAGATAGATCTTAACAGCTGCACAGGAAAAACAATACTACTTAAACTCAATATGATTTCACTTAAAGGATAACTACAGACCATCAAGTAATTAGTTAAGTCTGCCATTAATCAGAGCCCAGGTGTCAGGATGAGGCCAATCTGCATTACTAACCTAAACCGGACCTCCTACAGTCACCAACTCAGCCAACTGTACATAAGTCCTAGAAGGAACCAGTCGGTCTTATTTCATACAGCTAAAATGTAACCTAAGGCCACCATTTTAATTCACAGTGGAATGGATTTTCTGATCTTTGGTGATATTGCCAATAATCCTAGGGAACCCTAGATGGGCCAAAAGCAACCCCATCCTTAATGGAAAGATAGTTCACGGCCTAATTTCCCTACCTGAAGGAGCACAGGTCATTCCAGTTCAGGATTTATTGTTAAACTTAACTTGGATCATAATGGCATTTGATTTGGTTAAGACACAGTGCCATGATTGCAGCTTCTCTTGCCATCATGGCATAACCTAAAGCTACTCAGGTATCAGAAAAAACATATAAATTTGGAACCATTGAACTGAAACAAAACTAAATATCTCTTCCTAATAAAAACACTCAATAGAAGAGTAATTGATTCAGTGCTTTCCAAGTAGAATAATCCGTATCTTACAAAACGGGATATATTGGAGTAGTTTCTTTGATCCTGTTGAGACTACCAGTGGTGCCTCACTGCTGTTCACACATGTATTGAAGAGACTATTCTTTCACCATTTTGTATTCTTGGTACCCTTGTTAAAGAGTCACTAAACATATGTGCGTGGGTTTATTTCTGGACTCTTTATTACGTTCCATCAGTCTATATGTCTGTTTTTGTGACAATACCATACTGTTTGGTTAACTATAGCTTTGTAATATAATTTGAAACCCAGAAGTGTTTTTTCATCTATTAAGATTGCTTTGGCTATTTGGAGACTTTTGTGGTTCCATATGAATTTTAGGATTTTTTTTTCTATTTCTGTGAAAAATTCCATTGGAGTTTTAATAGGGATTGTACTAAATCTATAGATCGCCACTCAGTCATCCACTCTGATTAACCTTTCCATCAAAGGTTGGGACCAAATTGATTATATCTATTTAAAACATGAATTATATTAATGAATTTTTAAATTTTGTTCCATCCCTGGAATACTAAAATAAATCTTACTTAGTCATTTTATTAATTTTAATGTGTTTTTCCTCTACTGGTTAATATTTTATTTCAAATATCTGCTTCAGTTTTTGCATAAATAAGTTTTGTGTAGAAATGATGATTTCCCCCCATTAATAATCATATTATCAAAATATTTCTGAGTAAAAAAAGAGCTCTTTGTAAAATTTATACCACATGGAAAGTTAAATTCATTTATCTTTTAGCTTATCCTAAGCCAGTGAAAAGTAAAAATAATGTTTACTATATTTAGAATTTATTTACATGGAAAAGCAATGTTTTACAAGGTTTGTACCTATGAACCTTAAGATGCCTTTTGAAGCAGTAAGGAAAATTACTACAGAAGAGGGATAAAGAGAAGTATCCCCTCTCTGTCCTTAGAGCAATATCTTCACAGGCCTCAGGATATTTCTTATTATTTGCTGTCTCAATAAATCTGCATATTTTTCTTTATAGAATTAGACTGTTTTTCTAAATTTTCAAATGTAATTCCAAGGAAATAAAATACTTTTTTCACTTATTCTTGACAAGACTTTAATATTCTTCCCATGAAGTAATCTCTGGGAAATTAAAATTAGCATTTAAAAATCATTTCTACTTTCAGCCTGGACTGGTGAGAGGCATTCAAAATATGATCTCCTAAGCGTGCAGGAGGTGAAATGGAGGTGCTTTATTATTTTTGCAATGACCAGTGAGATTTAAATTTTCAATTTTTGCTTTCTGATTTACCTACTGTTTGACATTTTTTTATGAATAGAAATTGTTTAGTGCTTTGCTTCCTGCCTATAAATCTTCCTTTAGTAAGAAAAATGAGAAAGACTGATCCTGTTGTCTGCAGGTGTCTAATAATTTTATAAGCGAATTTATAAAGCCAGTACATTTTATTAAATGTTTATTGAAAAGCATTGTGCCAGAGAAGTTTGTTTAATGAGCAACGGATTTGAACAGAGAAGAATCTATTTTTCATGTATTGCAAGAATATATTTATCACTCAGGGCTGAATAGACAACAGAAAAGACATGGTCTGTGCACAGTGAGATGAAAGGTAGTATCAGTTTTTTATTACTTTATGTTCTTTGAAACAATCACCAGAAATAGAACAGAAATTGCCTATTCTTCCATATCAAGGGTTATACACTGTAGAGTGATTTATAGAGATGTCTTTTTAAGGATTCATTAGTGTAACATTTCACAAAGCAACGTGTTAGCAAAGGTATTCAATGGCCCTTGGGAGTCTTCAGCTCACCCTTCCTCCTCCTCTTCTTTAGATTCTATAATACATAGTGTTTTTTCCACCAGATTATCCATGTTATCACTTCCATCCTCCTCCTCCTCTTCATCGTTATCATCATAACTCTTTTCAGAGCCAGTTATGCTTAAGGCATTAACCCACATAGGGAAAATGTAAAATAGTGATTAATAATGCATGTATATCATTTACTAAATTAAATTTTACTAAATTTAAATAGAAATTTTAATAGCAATTTTATAATAGGAGTATAAAGGTAGGAAAATGTTTTTATTTGCCATAAATAAAATTTTAAGAAAGGGAATTTTATTTGTTTTAGCAGTTCTCCTGACTAGGCTGTCCGTTACCTGACCAGAACTAGTTTCTCCTTTGTGAGAGTACGGAATTAACAGCTCCCTCATAAGCAGGATTTTTTTTTCTCCTTTCCTGCTCTCTGTTCCACCAGGCCAGTGGGTGCCAAGAGACGAAGGAAGCATTATATTTTGTATTCATGCAGGACCTTAGTCTTTTTCCATTAAGATTACTTGTTGTTTTCATTTACCAACTACCAAGTCCCGTATATTTATTATTTTTTGTTGAAAGTTCACTATTTTAACTATCCTACCTAATCTTGGGATCCTCTTAGAATGCTATAAATTGCTCTATAATTCACCTTGAAAATATGTATTTTGAACCTTCTTCCACTTATTATTGCTCACGTCTCCTTTTCACTAGGCCTATCTGACCACCATATTGAAAATTACCACCTACTTTCCCCATCTTCTATTCCCAGTCCCCTTCACCCTGATTTTTATTTTTTTCATAATATATACCTTTCTCAACATAACACATAATATAAATTTTATTTAACAAACACTTATTATGGTATTTACTATATGCTGGGCACTATTCTCAGTTTCTTATAAAAGTTACTTCTTTTAATTTTTATAACAACCTTATGACTATAATAGGTACTATTATCTATGTTTTATAAATAACTAACTTGCAGAAATCACAGAAGTGGTTAAACTGTGATTTCAGTCTGCAGTATGGCTTCAGAGTCCATGCTCTAAAAGCCTATGCTATGTTTCTCTTTTTCACTATTATATTTGTTTGTATCTCCCTTGAGAGCCAACTTTTTTTGTCTATTTAGTTTCCTGTTGTATCTAAGGTGCCAAGAATGGTGTCTGGAACATATTAGATGTTCAGTTAATATTTGATCTATGATTCTGTGCCAGGTAATGTAGCAGGTCAACAAAAAGTTTGTTTTCCTTAGGTCAGGGGAGGAGATGCAATAGATTTTAAATGAATAATTTAGAGGTAAGTGCCTAGCGTTAAAAATTGACAAAGACTGTGTTAGAAAACACAAAGTGCTCTGATAGGATCTAACATGGGGACATCGTTTTGACTAGATTACTAAAAATGTCTTGATTAAAAATAATAATAATAATAATCCTTGAAGTCTACTCAAGACCTGAAGGAATGAATAGAATTTATCTAGATAATTTGGGAAAGATGAATTTACCAGAGATAGGGAACTAGATGTGTTAAATCTAACACGTGAGACTATATCAGAATTGAAGAATTAAAATTCTAATGTAATTAGAAACTATAGGTAAAAAGGGAGGTCTGTAGAAGGGCTACTATGAAGGTAGCTAGGAGTTCTGTTGTAAAGGACCTTCTAGTTCATATTAAGATGTTTGAAAATTTATTTTAAAACAGTGGGAAACAATTAGAGACTTAAACAGTTAATTAGCAGATTGGAGTTACATTTTGGATCTCTGAATACAGTGCAAAGAATGGATTAATAGCAACCAGGGGAGAAGATAAGTAGGCAGTAAGGGAAGCTACCCATCGTGCAGTAATCCAGACAAGAGATGATAGTATTCTAAATGAGGGTAGCTGCAGCAGAAATGAAGACAGCTGTATAGATACTTAGGAGTGGAATCTACTGGAAACACCTGTTGATTGTATGTTGGAGATAAGGAAGGGAGAGGAATTAAAGAGGGTTTTCTAGATTCTGGCTTGAGTAATTTATCCTGCTGCCACTTAACGACATAGGAAAAATAGAAAATAGGAGGATTACATTTTAGGAAGTAAATCATGAGTTCAGTTTTGGACTGTGCACATATCTGTGTGAGACTCTGGAGAGATATCTTTAGGGCATGATTTGTCATTGTTTAGTACATTGGAACTACTACTTCCAGTTAAAGCTATTGGAGGAAGTTAGATTGACTGGTAAGATCCTTCAAAGTGAGACTAGATTAACTAGAAAAATGAATGCCTTCATGATAACACATAGAATTTTCAATATGATTAGAGCTAGAGGAGTCCGCAAAACCCAGAATGAATGGCAAAATGTATGAGAAAGCTTATCACAGTATTGTTTATAGTAGCAGGAAGTTAGAATCAATCTAAATGTCCATCATTAGGGCAATAGATAAATGTGATGGAAGCATAACATATATTAATATGCCTGTTTAGAACTATGAACTAGAGATACATA
>NW_017732139.1:544263-593218 GCF_001890085.2 Hipposideros armiger | reverse complement strand
GATTGATTTTAAAACATTGCACTAAGTGATAAAATAATACAAAATAAGATATATAAGACATTGCCACAGTGTAGTTACATATAAACACTGAAGCCCATGCACACACACACAAAATGTTATATATTTTAAAATAATAAATACATAACCAATTAAAGATATTAAAGCCATTACCCTGGATATCTATAGGGAGGGGAAAAATGGAAATCATAAATTTAAAAAGGGAAAATATAAGTATGGTATCTTGCATCCATATTAATAGTGTGTCTTTCTCCTGAGAATTATGATTAATTCTCTGTACTTGAGTTCAAAGAATATAAGGTAAGCTCCAGAATGCTGTCAACAGGACCAATTTTTGCCATGATATCAAGGAATATAAGGATAGTGAAATATCTAATGGCTTTAGTGAAATGGTAGTTACTGACTGTCTTAAAAATTTTATGTTCAAAGAAATCCTAGGCCTGAGCCAAATTGCCTTGATTTAAGGATAAGTCACAAGTGTAAAAAGATGCCATTCTTTGCAGTTAAGTAGGAAAAAGTATTCTCCCTGAGATAACAGCAAAGGGTAAAAAAAGAGAGTCTTAGTCTATGAGAGTCACCATAACAAAATTTAACAGACTAGATGACTTCAGCAACAGAAATGTATTTTCTCACAATTCTGGAGGATAGAAGTTCAAGAACAATGTTTTGGCAAGGTGGGTTTCTCCTGAGACCTTCCCCATGTCTTGTAGATGGCCGCCTTCTCTCTTTGCCCTCACATGGCCTCTTCCCTGTGTATGTACAGAGAGATTGAACTCTGCTATCTCTTCCTCTTCTTATAAGGATGCCAGTCATATAGGACCCTACTTTATGACCTAATGTAACCTTAATTACCTGTTTCCAAACACAGTCAAATTAGGGGTTAGGGCTCCAAAATATAAACTGAGCAAGGGGTTATAATTTAGTCTATAATAAAGAGTAACTTAAAAAAAAATGGACACTGAATGAGAATAAAAAAAATTCTGGAAAGGAAAAAGTAATTAAAAAGTATTTAAATAGACAAATATGCATGGAAAGAGGAGATTAACATGAGACAATCATATATGAAAGTGCATGGGGCATAAGAAGATTGGTAACATGAATGGGACACAGAAGGAGAAACATAGAATAACTTATTTCTAAAGGTGTTTCCTGAAAAAAATATATTAATGTAGATGGGGCAGAAGCAAATCATGACTATTGTGGCTGAGAATTTTTCAGAATGTAAGATGATCAGTCTGCAGATGGAAGGAAAATGAAGAGGCCTGTGTGGAATAATAAATCACACAAGTCAAGCATGTCATGTGGCTGTTTCAGAATCATAAGACTAAGTGAAAAACTGAAAAGCAACTAAAGATGGAAAAAAATCCCTACAGAAACAACGCATATATTAGCAGCTCACTTAATGTGCAACAAAAATACAATAATTGGAAATGAAAAATTTCAAAATGCTGAGGAAGCTGTCAGCACAAATTTTAAAACCACTGATTTATCATTCAAGAATAAGGCTGTATAAAGATACGTTAAGGTATACAATGACTGAGTGAGTCTAATGCTTAATTATTTTTCATATAAAAAGAGAGAATGGATAATTTCCATAGTAGAAGAGAGTGGGATAGCATAAAAAGGTAAACACAAAAAATGGAAGTTAAAATAAGAACTCTGTACTTTCTGCTCACTTTTTCTATAAGCCTAAAAATGCTCAAAAAAAGTCTATTAATAACTGTTTATAAAGGCTAAAATTATTTGACTGCATTAAAAACAAAACAAAGTCAGACTTTAGTCATATGCTTTTTTTGAAGGTTGAATTTAACATTATGACAGAAAACTTGAATGCCAGTGTATTGAATAAAATATATACCAGGAAAACCCCAAGCAAAATAAATCAGTTATATATGAATGTTAATACCAGACAACAAAGATTTTGAACCGGAAAAAATGAATATGTGTTATTTGTACAATCATTTCTTGAAAAAAAAAAGTAAAATCCACCAAGAAGGTATGCAAATCATGAATCTGTATTCATCTAAAGACAAAGCCTTAACATTTTTGTAGCAAAATAAATGGCAGAAATAAAAGGGCTAGATACTTAGTATTTTATTATATCTCTTTCAGAAAGAGATAAATGAAGAAATGGTATGACAATATTTGAATAACAGTATGATCGAATATGATGTAATTAACATACATAAAATCCTATGCCCTGTACTCAAAACAGAGGATGTACTCATTATTAGCTGAACATGACTTAGGCCACAACAGGAAGTCCCAACAAATTCAAAAGAATTTTTATCTTATAGGTCACATACTCTTCCCCATTTGTCCATATAATTAGAAATCCATAGCAAAATAATAGATGAAGTAATCCCTCATTTAGAAATGTATAAATGCAATGCTAACTAATTCATTAAGAGAAAATGATAATGGGGATTTAAAAATAATTAGAATATGTATTCTAATTAAATTAAAATGTATTTACATGTATTTAATTTATTTAAATTTAATTAAAATTTAGTAAATTAAAAAATTAATATAAGAGATTTGGAGAAATGACTAAATCGGTGATTATACAGGCATGTATTTTATATATTTGTATATATTAATATATTTATTTATTTATAAAGAATATAAAATTAATGAATTGTGTAGTAAAAAAACTAAGTAACTACAGAGTAAACTAAAATAAATTATGAAGGACCTGAACAGATACTTCTCCCAAGAAGACATGCAGATGGCCAACAGATATAGGATAAAATCCTCAACATCACCAGTTATTAGGGAAATGCAAATCAAAATGACAATGAGGTACCACCTGATACCCATTAGAATGGCAATCATCAAGACAAGTAGTAACAAGTATTGGAGAGGCTGCAGAGAAAAAGGAACCCTCATACACTGCTGGTAGGGATGTAAATTGATGTAGCTGCTATAGGAAACTTTATGGAGATTCCTCAAAAAATAAGAATAGAATTACCATATGACCCTGCAATCCTCTTCTGGGTATCTTCCCCAAAAATCTGAAAACATTTATCCATAAAGATGTATGTACCCCTATGTTCATTATTCACAGTGGCCAAGACATGGAAACAATAAAAGTGCCCTTTGATAGATGACTGGATAAAGAAGATGTGGTACATATACCAAATGGAATATTACTTAGGCACAAGAAAAGATGAAATGCGGTCATTAAGACAACATGAATGGATCTTGAGATTATCATGTTAAGCAAAAAAAAGTCAGACAGAAAGTGTAGAGAACTATTAGGTTGTCGGAAAAGTCATGATGTATTTTGTCTTTTTTTCAAAGGTCATTTATTTATATAAAGAACAAAGATCAATCAATGATATATTGCCCATTTTGTTCAATAATCTTTTGCCATCTTTCAGTGAGCTTCATAATTCTTTGTTCATAGAAGGACCTGTCTTTATTTGAGAAAACTGAACAAGGTGCTGATTTATAGCCTCATCTGAATTGAACGTTATACCATGCAGGGAGTTTTGAAGAGAGTGAAACAAGTGGAAGTCTGACAACGCAAGGTCAGGTCATGTGGATGTGGCAACACATCCCATCCAAGCTCCAATCATTTTTGACGGGTGATCAAACTTGTGTGTGGTCTCGCATTGTTGCAATGGAACACAACTCACTTACAATTAACAAACTTCGGACGTTTCTGGATGATGGATTCATTCAAACTGTCCAATTGCTGACAGTACACATTTGAATTGATTGTATGGTTCCTTGGTAGGAGCTCAAAAAACACGACACCTTTAAAATCCCACCACACACTACATAACTTTCCTCTGAAGAATGTCTGCTTTTGATGTCGTTTGAGGCAAATCATCACATTGGGACCAAGACCGTTTGTGCACCACATTGTTGTAAACAATCCACTTTTCATCACCAGTTATGAGTTGCTTCAAAAAAGGATTGTTTTCCTCATGTTTAATAAGCATATTGCATATGTTTATATGCAATGTCAAATGAACTTTGAGTTCATGCGGAACTCATGAACTCATTGCTTACATATTCCAGCTTCTTCAGGTGGTCGTGAACACTTGAATGATGATGTTCAATGTTGCTGCAATCTCTCATGTCGTGTAACATAGGTTTGACTTGAGCAATGTCTTTATTTTGTCGTCATCAACCTCTGTGGGCCTCTCTGACCAATGAGCGTCGTTGAGATCAAAATCACCAGCACGGGATTTCGTGAACCATCGTTGGCACTGACATTCTTGCAGAGCATTGTCACCATAAACTTTATGCAGCTTTTCATAAGCTTGACGCACATTCTTCCCTTTATGGAAGTAAAATAGTAAAATATGGTAAAAATGCACAGTTTGGTCTTCCATCTTAAACTTGTTGTAAAATCTCCAAAACTCAACCAAATTGCTCAATTGTTTTTTAAATGGAGCTAGAATTGTCAGCTGTCAAATGACATAGTAATAACATAGATGCGAATGACTAGTACTTCCAAAAATGAACTAGCGCCATCTGTTGCAAACATGTGTCATGACTTTTCCGACGACCCAATATATGACTTTGCTCATATGTGGGATATAAAACTAAAAGCACCAAATGAACAAGACAAATAAAGAAACAAAAACTTGTAGACAGAGACAACAGTTAAGTGGTTACTAGAGGGTAAAGGGGAGAAGGATTGGGAGGAGAGGGAAAAGCGGGTCAAATATATGGTGATGGGAGAACTGACTCTGGGGTGGTGAACACACAGTGCAGTATATACATGATGTGTATGGAATCTATATACACTTGAAATCTATATAATTTTACTAACCAGTATCACCCCAATAAATTGAATAAATAAACAATAAATAAAATAAAATATGAAGAAAGAAATAATAAAAGTAAAATTAGAAGTAAAAGATCTTGAAAATAAATTAATAATAGAGATGATCAACAGTAACAAATAAAGTTAATTTCTTCAAAGGACTAAAGAAGTAGTTTCAACTCTGCAAAGATTATTAGACAAGAAAAGAAAACATATATAAATGATATTAACAATGAAGAAAACCAAACCGTACATACAGAAGATCATAGTTTCAAAAATACAGAGAATGCCATGACTACATTTAATAGATCTAAAATGTCAATAAAATTGATGATTTTCTAGTGAAATGAAAATACTAAAAGTAATAGGGAAATCAGAAAATGAATAAGCAAAAACACTTAAAATAAAATAAATTAGATTTTTAACAAGTCTGTACCTCCATTGCAATAGAATGTTGGAATATCAGAATGTCAGTGAAAAATTCTGGATTCAACAATGTCTAAGTATAATAGTCTGATGCCAGTAGAGTTAATATTGTTTAACCTATCTGACTGTTATAAATATTAGAAAAGAAGTTAATCTATTTCATTTTTGCTAATTATGTGTCTATAAAATTAAAGACTTTCAAATAAATGAAACAAAAATCAAATTATAGGGTAATTCATCAAGGTTGGAACAAACAATAAAGACACCATTTTCATAGTTTTCATGTATTTTATTAATCCACAACTGAAATGAAGAAGTGAGAAAGTGAGAAAGATATTCCATCCAGATTAGAAATAAATTTGTCATTCTTAAGAATAAGCTTAGCATCGTTCAGGACACAAATGAAGAAAACAAAATTTCATTGAAAACCTTAAAGTAATTGGTGAACAAATGGAAAGGCATGTTGTATTCTTGGAGAAGAATCCTGAATAGATAAAAATGTCAATGTTCCAAAGAATAAGATACTCATTTTCTACAACTCTAATAAAAAAATTCCAGCACTTTTAGATTTGGTCTTAATATTTATATGGAAGAATAAAAGTCAGATTTATCAAATAATTTATGCAAAAAGAAAGTAGTGATGGAGTGCTTGTCATTTCAGTTATTAAAACATAATAAAAATTTCATGATATTTGCAGAGAATAGGCATATATTTTTGGAGCAGACTAGAGCCCTCCCAAATAGATACAAGTATATTAAATGATTTAGCATTTGATAAATGAAGTACATAAAACTGTACCACTATCTTAAAACACCTAAAGTGTATTTAAATGTGGGTTATAAATATTGATCATAAAATATAAAGCATTAAAAAATAAGACAATTTAGGTTACTTTACGTTTACCCTGCAGTCGTAGAGCTTGTTTTGATCAAGCCAAGATACAAATTAACAAAAAGTTAATATGCCTGAATTAAAAAAATTATATAGCATAAAAATCTTAAATAGTTTGATTACAAAATATTTCCTATACATGAGAGACAAATTATAATATTTTTAACATGGAAAGTTTACTTGAATATCAACAATACAAAGACAACCTACTAACATTTGTTAATTATAATAGGTAATACATAGATGACCAAATCCTAGTGACCTTGGACATATGATAAGATACTCATATAACCTATTAATCAGGAAAATTGAAAATAAATACCTGTGGCATATCATTTTATACTATTGATTTGGTGAATATTTTTGAAGTGGTAATACCACTGCTGGCAGGAAAGCAGGAACTGGAGTACTGTCATGTAGTTCTGCAAACTGCTTTTACTAAGTACCCATAATGCTACAGACTATCCATCCATCCATCCATCCATCCATCCATCCATCCATCCATCCATCCATCCATCTACCCATCCAGCCAGCCAGCCAGCCAGCCAGCCAGCCATTAATTGAACAAATGTTTATTTAGAGCCCACACTATGCCAGGAGCTCTGTTAGGCACATACATTTGAAGATGATGAAGCAAAAGGGATTGTATTAATCGAACTTTTTTCACTTGTAAGGGATAGAAACCCAACTCACAATAGCTCAAGAAAAGGGGGAAATGTGGTGGTTTATATATTTGATATCCCTGGATTCAGGCACACTCGATGAAAAACTCAAATGAGGTAATCTGGCCTCCATTTTTCTGTCTCTTTGAGAGAATATGCCTACATGGACACACAGTGACCACTAGCAGCTTGTTAGTCCTCTATCAGCGCTTAGCAATTAGAGTGGTAGATTACCCCTCCCTCCATCACTTTGTTAGAAAACTCCTCAAAAGTACTCTTGCTTTCTGGAGCTGTGCAAGCATGGAAGAGTGATAAGATCCCATGAGTGGCCATGCCTTGTTACATACTCACCATGGTGATGGTAGAGGAAGGAGATGTAAACACGCTAAAACAATGCAATAGATGACTCAGGAGAGAAAGATTCTTTTTCCCAAATGATAGTAGCATGTATACTCTGGATAGGTTGCCTCAAACTTTACCTCCTATGTGTAGAAATTGAAAAGCTAAAATTACACCTCCAAGAGACCCTTGCTGACAGGGTATTGGATATGAAATAGATCCTCACATTAAATTCACTGTAGCAAAATTTAGGAGTAAGTGAGAAGAAAGCTATCTTCCTGTCATTGTGGGGTGTCCCTGCTGACACCCAACGATGCTGTGAAAATGAGTTTCCTTTTATTTTTTTACTCTGAAGCATCTTTTCAATATATACTCTCCAGCTTCCTCGGAGGCAGTTGCTTTGTCTTCTTTCTTCCTGCATAGATCCCCAGAAGTGGCCTCTAGCTGCTCTGGTGGTCAGTTCTGTATTGTTCCTGAGTTATTGTGGGAGATCCAGCCTAGGATTCACTTCTTTGGAAAATTCAGAAGTAAGCAGCTAAAATCCTTGTAAGCAAGGGTGTAACTTGAATGTGCCTAAATGCTTCTCTTATTAAAATGCCTACAGTAGGTTACTCTCCCTTGGCCAACCGGGTATGAACAAAGGGTAAAGAAATGCTTGGCAGAAAACCCCCAACAGATGTCCACAGTATGCCACCACTTGCCTGAGAAGCAGCCTCATCTCTTATTCTTTTCATACTTATAATGTCAATAAGACTACACTGTGTACTGGCTGTGAGCAACTAAAATACTCCACTTAAAATTAAGGCAACAACTGTCATATTTCCCTTTTATAAGTTATTCCAAATAATAAGATTATATATAAAGGTTGATTATATGCGTTGTATATATGGCACATTTTCTTAGAGCAGCTATTTGTGTTCTTTATATGAAGTCTAATGATATGAAGGAGAAATGTGGGTTGTAGATGATAATGTAAAAGATGGGATGCATGTTTGTGCATATGTCCTTGTGTAGGTTAAGTTATGCTTACATGTACATGAATTTCTTCAAAGCGTATAATTTGCAAGATTCTAAATTTCATTACAAGGTATTTAAAAAAAAACATAGGGTATGGAATCTGTTAGGATACATGTTCTGGCTTCTGTCATGTTGATGGCATTTCCAGCTTTAATAACAGACTACTAAAAATGCACTTTAACTTTAATATCTCTCTAGAAAATGTACTACATAACATTTATTGATGTAAGTACAATGGTTATTAAAATGTCAATCAGATACTTCAAATTATACCCAAAAGCATCTGCTGAAGCAACTGAGTTCACTCTACCTATATTATAAAAATGGCAACTGAGGATCAGATCAATAGCCTAAATTTAGAGCCACAAAAAATGTACCTGAGAAACAGCTGCTTTGGGGGATTTTCAGATAATTGTTTAAATCAAGCAGGTGAAGTGAATAGTGCTCTGAGAATCAATTTTTAGTCATTTTTTAAAATATCAGGCCCCCATTTCTTTCTCCGGGAAACTGAGAATGCATTAGACATATCATAAACAATAAAACTTTTTAAAAACAATTGTTATAAGAATCTGTATTTCATAATAGATGATGAAATCGATGTTCAACAATTTAAGAAAAAATACTCAAAGACTGTTTATTTCACTTGTTTAAGATCCATCAATGTGAGAAAAAAGTATTTTTCTCTATTTTTACTATAGTTTGGAAAATGAAAAAAAGTGGGGGAGAGCACTCTCTCTGTAACATCTACAGTTCTTAATTTTTGCCATTTCTTTTCTCCATAGGAAATACATTGTGGTCCCTTGAAATCTATCATAAATTTCTCTGATTCCCTATTTTTTAAAAGTTTATTTTTATTTTTTTACTCTAGGAGTTAAAATATAAATATTTGTAGTGACAGTTGTATCAGGATATAATTCATATGCCATAAAATTCACTTCAGACACTGTGGAATTAAGTGGTTTTTACCACTGAAAATTGTATATCAATCATAACTGTCTAATTCCAGAACATTTCATCATCCAAAACCCTATCCTCATTAGCAGTTGCTTCCCATTTTTCCCTTCCCCCAGCCTTGGCAAATCTACTTTCTGCCTCTATATGTCTATTCTGGACATTTTATATAAATGGGATCATACAATATTTGGCCTTTTTGTACCTGGATTCTTTCACTTGGCACAATATTTTCAAAGTTCACTCATATTGTAGATTGAATCAATACTTCATTTCTTTTTATGGCCAAATAAGATTGCATTGTGTGGATAAATGGTAACTTACTATTGTTTTGGTTAGTTTATCTCCTATCTCTTCATCATACCCTCTTTCTGATTCTTGTCCTTAATATTTTATTTCCAGACCTTTATTTATATTTTACACACTCCATGAATTAATCATCACCATACAAAGGACAATTCCTGGTCAAGACTTGATCGCTTTGTCTTTCTAAACCAATCTCACACTGATTTAATTATTATTAATGTGTAAAATATGTTTGAATATGGTAGGAAAGTGCTCCTTTTTGGTCTTTCCAGAATTGTCTTATTTATTTATGTTATTGTAAACTTTTGTGCAAAGTTTAGACTAATTTTATAAATTCTTATGCCCCCAATTCTATTGGGATTTTGTTTTTTTTTGTTTTTTTTTTTTAGCTGAGCCATCCTGCTACCTATTGGCAGCTTAGCGGCTGCTCAGCTCGGGCTGGCCTCGAACCGCTGTTGCTCAGAGCTCAAACTCTTGAGCGAGCTCTTAACCAACTGAGCCATTTGGCCGGCCCAGTCTATTGGGATTTTAATTATAACTTGATTGAATTTATAGATCAGGTTTGAAAGAATGATATGTTTACAGCATTACATTTCTTATCCATTAACATCATTTACCTCTCCAAGGTTTTCTTTTTATTTTTTTTCCAATAAATTTTTAAAAAAGGAATTTCACACTTCTGTTAAATTATACACTGATTATTTATAATAGCATAGTTATGCATTTTATATCTGACTTCAGTTTTCTAGTTCGATATCCCTCATGTTACAGTAAACACCTCTTGTTCTCTGCCTGGATGCCTCAGCTTCATTTACCAGTTTGCAGGCCCAGGCCTGGGCTTATGTGTGCTTGGCTGCTGTGAGGACTGTTCAGCCCCACTAGTGGAGACCTTCATGTGTCTACTCTCAGTAATCTAGGTATATCATAGTCGATGACTGTGCAGGGTGAAAGAACACAATGAGGCAGGTCCAACTCGGAGATAGAATTTAAATCCTGGAGTTCTTTGTGGAATTAGGTTCAGGCTATGACTTTTCCTGTTTTCATACTCTTGTTTGGTTTCTTCCACTTTCCTGCTCTGCTTTGACCATTTCTGGTATCTTCTGGAATTGTTCCTTAAAAAAAAAAATCTTGTGCCTGAGTCCTTGGATCTAGGTCTGCCTGTAAGAGAATTTAACCCAAGAGAGATTCATAGAAGCAGTATTGATTTTTTTAAATATTCATCTTGTGTCCTTTAGCAATGTGAGCATTTATTAGTTCTAATAGGTTGTAGATTGTTTTGTATTATAGCAGAAAGTAATAAAAATAAAAATGAGAAGTAGCAATACTATAAGTGAGTTTCCTGGTAAAACTGATCAAGGAAAAACACACATGCACACACACAGCACACAATGACATGCATGCATTCATTAGGGTTTAGTCTGTAGCTCTTTTCCTATGCCCTTGTTATCAAGTCCTACCTCATTTATTGTGGTGACATTTGTTTACTGACTCATTCATTCAAAGACAGAAATGTGCTGTGTGTTGTTCTCATCATGCTGCACATGTGCTGGCAAAATTGAGGTCAGCTCAGTCAGTCACCCTGGCTCCAGTGCTGCCTGCAACACATGGTCTCCAGCTGGAACTACTTATTCCACTAAAGTGGATCCGTCGTGGGGAACATCACACCAAAATCTGAGTCTCAGGGCACTGCATGTGTTCTTATGCAGTTCCCTTTGCTGAACTCCGTTTGTTTCCCTCTTTTTTGTGTGTCTCCCCAAGGAAGCTGCTGAAACAGGCAGATACAATAGGGTTGGCTTCCTAGACTAAAACTCTGGGCATGACATGATCCAGGGCTTGTGAGGGAGAGGAAGGTGTGAAGACAGAGCCCTCCATCCCAACCCTACCTTGTTCAGAGCCATCATTTCTCCAATTACCTACCTAAGTGTTTATCATAATTTCTCCTCATAATTACGTGGAACTTTACATTGAACAGATCTATGTATGATTTCTTGCATCTCCATGAGCTGGAAATAGCAAAGGAATTACCTGTATCTTATACTATTTAGTTTAAAACAGTTTTTGAGGGGGGATTCTAAAAGTTTATACTATTCCTCAGTAACTGATTTGATTTGTAGAGTCTTACAGAATTAAGTTTGGGAATAATTATAGCTTTTCGATGACCATAGTGCATGGTTTGGAAAGGGAGTCATCTGGATAAGGCAGTGTTTAACGTGTGAGTCTTAAATGTGGGAAGAAATATCTTTGCAGCCTAAAAATCAGGCAATATTAACCCCATGATTTATTTTCTTTATGATGGATGAACTGTGGTTCTATTAGTCAAGATAGATCAGAAGGTTAGATTATAGTGTGTTAACAAACAAACCTCAACTTTCAGTGGCTTACAAAAGCATGGTTCAGTTTTTATTCAATCTATGTGCTCATTGTAGGTTGGCTTGCCAGATAAAATACTGGGCATCCAATTAATTTTGAATATTAGATAAAAAATAAATTTTTTAGTTGAAGCAAGTCCCATGCAACATTTGAGATATTACTACAGGTAGGATAATAAAAAATACGGTGAATGTTTACATTAAAAAAATTATTACAGTAAAAGACACATTGCCATTAATCCCCCTCAAAATATTGCCCAAGTGCTTTGAACTCACTTGTCCCATCATTCTTGACACTTTCTTAGGCAGTTTTGGAAGTCCTCCTTTGTGAATGTCTTTAGTTGCCCTATTGTGGCTGCTTCAATGTCCTGAATCAATTCAAAACATTTACCTTTCATGGTCATTTTGACTTTGGGGAAGAGCCAGAAGTCACATGGTGCCAGATCTGGTGAATAAAGTGGATGAGGACACACCATAATGTTTTTATTTGACAGAAATTGCCATGCCAGAAGTGATGTGTGACACAGAGCCTTTCCGTTGGTATCACAAAATACAGTGAATGCTGCTGCCAAGTGCCATCCAATGGAAAGGCAGGGATCAAATCTTAGTCACAATGTGTGACAAGTTTCAACTTGTTTGGTGCAGTCAGTTGGGTGTGAGTTACGGTTGAGAGAAGGTGTGTTTTAAAATGTGCTGTAAATCATCCTCCATCATGACAACGCCCCGTGTCACACATCGCTTCTGGTACGGCAATTTCTGTCAAAAACATTACGTACGGTGTGCCCTCATCCATCTTATTCACCAGATCTGGCACTGTGTGACTTCTGGCTCTTCCCCAAAGTCAAAATGATTCAGGACATTGAGACAGCCATGACAGTACAACTAAAGACACTCACTAAAGAGGTCTTCCAGCACTGCTTCAGAAAGTGCCAAGAATGTGGCAGGGTGGAATGACATGAACTGCAAATGAATTTTTAAAAACTTACAATATATTTGATTGAATTTAAAAACTAAAGTTGTAGAAGTAGGACTAGATCATAACATTTGAAATGGAAGACAAAAGGAATTTCTACTTTATTTATATCACTTTATAAATTTTATTAAGAACATATGAAATAAATATAATACAGTTTTAAATGGCAAAGAAAAAAAAAGTGCCAAGAACAATGGTATAAGTGTGTTTGAAGTGAGGGGGAGTATTTTGAGGGTGATTAATGGCAATGTGTCTTTTACTGTAATAATTTTTTGTTTGTTTGTTTAAACATTCACCATATTGTTAGATCATACCTTGTACTTATAGTAAAAAAGTATGTGTTGTTTATCTGAAATTAAAATGTAATGAATATGCTATAGTTTTTATTTGCTATATCTAACAACCCTAATTGTAGACTCTCAGAAGCACTGCCCATTGTTGTCAGTCTCACAATTGCAAAGGCAGGAAGTAGAGAACATGTTCAAGCAAATATTCTTTTTAAACCCCATGCTCATAACTCATACATTTCCATTTCATTTTATTAACCAAGCCAAGTCTCAGAGGCTCAGTGAGCACTTTAAAAAAATAATATAGGCTACCATATCAGAATTAGAGAAATGAGGTATGGATAAAGATTAAGAGAACATGCATGCATTTAGTATATATTTCTGAATGTATACTACATTCTAAGTCCTGGAAATATAGCAGTTAACCAGTGAGAGATAACATCCCCCTCATGGAGATTACACTGTCAGGAAGAAATATATTTTATACATAATTATAAAATTATTAACTAAGTAGGATTATGTTAGGAACTAGAAAGCAGTGTTATAGGGGCAATGAAAACCTGCTTTTGAAAGGCATAGCAGTTTGTGGGAAGGTAAAGACTTTCAGATGGAAATGACATTTTAAATGACACCTAAAGGGTGGGTACAGAAGAACCATCTGAATGGCAGAAGAGTGAAGATACTCTAGGCCAGGAGTTGGCAGATAAGGTCTGTGGGCAGATCTAGCCTAATGGCTGTTTTGTAAATGAAGCTTTATTGGAGAATACATTCATTCATTATGTGTTATCTATGGCTGCTTTCCTACTACAATGTGTTTGAGTAGCTGCATCAGAGATCTTGTGGTCCACAAAGCCTGAAATAATTACTCTGACTCTTTATACCAATAAAAAAACAAAACAAACAAAACAAACAAAAAACGTTTAAGGAACCCTGTTCTAGGAAAAATGTAGTCTCTCTGTGAGAAAGAAACTTCACCTAGACAAGGGAATGAGAACATTGATCTAGCTAGACCCTAATGCTGACAATGTGGCTGGAGACACAAGGAATGTCCAAATCATGCAGTGGAATGTAGAGCATGGTAAGGATTTTGACCTTAACAAAGTTAATAGAAACATAGAATGGATATAATTAAATCCTCATTTAAGAAAATACTATTCTAATAGCTGCCAGAGCAGTTGAAAGGAGTGCTTTGGTAAAAGCAACAGGACTAGTTAGGATCTTGTTGCAGTAGTCTAGATGAGAGACCATGATGATAGCTTGAGTAGGATGGTAAGAGAGAAGAGAATGGACTTGAATAAAAAGAATATAGACATTAATGAAATAGACTAACAAGATTTAATGTTTGATTTTGACATGGGGAGAGATAGGGAATGAGGATTTAAGTATGAGTGTCAGGATTAGATCAATGCCATTTGCTTCACTTGTGACAAACAAGATGAAGAATGTGTTTTTGTGGGGAGAGGGTCATAATTTCAGTTTTCAACTTGTTCATAGAGGTTGTAAAACATTCAAGAGGCAATATTCAGAAATAGCTTCATATACTAGTTTAGAATATTAGTAAGGTAGGTCTTTGTGGACATTTAATTGGAAGTACCCATTGAAATCACTGGATTTTTAATTAGAGGAGAAATGGAAAGCAAAATTTAGGCTTATTTAAATTGCATGCTCCCATCCATTTTCCCCTTGAATTACGCTTTTGGTCACTCACTCAGCTAATAATGTTATGCTGTATCTTATTATTTTATTTTAATTTTTGTTGCCTCTATGGATTTTTTCATGAACATTGGTGTGTTTGATGGGACAGGATATAGGGGTCCTTGCATTCTGTGGCCAGAAACCATATGATACCATCAAACTTTCATCTTAAACCTTATTCCATAAGGGGGTGATGGGCTGATCAAGGAAACAGAAAATGAAAAATGAAGCTCCCAGTGTGTGAGGTGAGTGGGTCAAAAGAGGATATTTTGTAAGGTGTGAAAATTTTGATCACATTTAAATACTGAGGACAAAGTTACGATAGAGTGAAACTGGAGATATAGAAATGAACAGAAAAAGCAACTATGAATATTCTGTGATTATGGGTATGGATTGGATCTGGAGAATGGTTGCACAAAAACCATCTTTTATGGCAAGAAAAAAAATTTGTAAGTTTGTTTGGAAGATATAGATGGGATAATTCCTATTACTCTGCAAATTGGATGTGGGAAAGCTGAGAAGATAAATATGGGAGTTTGAGAATGGAAAAAGTTGCAAGTATACTTTGCAGTGCCTGGGAAAGCAAGTTTATTACCAAAATGTATAATAGTAAGGTTGTCAGGCAATGTTAATATGGAATCATAGTCTACCTAGAGGCATGAAAATTCAGACTATTTCATTAACTATTATGTTAAGTGGAAGAAAGGTTATTCGAAAAAATTTTGGCAGTGACCTAATTCTACCCTCCGTTTATGTTTCTGAATAACCCTTTCCCCCCAATTTGACGCAGTTATACCAGTTTTCCTCTACTTCTGATTTCAGGTCTCCTAAGGGCCTCCTTCAACTTTGACCCTTAAATGGCTGCTGAGAATCCTAGTTCACAAAATCTTCAAATTACTCACAGAACCTAAAGAGTTCCATTTTTTCCATTCATGATCTCAACTCCAGGTCAAAGTTACACATTTTTGTTGTATCAACTGTTTATCTTTGATTTAGCCCCACATTGCCCATGATACCAACCAGTTTTGTGCCCAGGATGCCAACTCGGATTTTCTGTCTTGCATTCTCCTATTTCTGATCATTTAGTATTTGCTAACCTAGAGCTAAAAGAAATTCTTGTTTTTTTGTAACTTCCCTAAACTCTGAACTTGACTGTTTCAACTTGTATACATATTTATCGAATTCTCTGTTTATATATTTCATTCTCCAAATTTGATTTTAGCTTGCTTTAACTATGCTAATTCACTATTCGTCCCCTGGCTGGATCTCATCTGACCTCTACTGGACCAATAAAATAAAAACAAATAAATGTGATTTGTCAGTTTATTGTCTTTTCCCCACATAGTAGTATGTAATAATTGCCTGAGGGAATAGAAGCTGAAGAGGGGTTTGGGCTCTTGTTAATTTACATTTAATTTTAGCCTCAGAGGTTCTTAAAGACAGTGGTTATGTCTGCATGTGAATAGGGATAGTTAATCAGTCCAGACTGTCAGGTTGATAGTAGTGCTTATCAAGAAATTAGAGAAAAACGTGCTACCAAGTTCATCCTCCTACTGTAGAAAGAGCAACAAATCAGATACGGAAAGTCAAACACTATGATTAAAAAGCTCATCTGCCCCAGGGAGTCTTTCATATATATATATATATATATATTTAATATTCAGCTTGAGTGTACTACTTTGCAGACAGCCTTTTCTACATCTTGGTGGTTGTAATTGCAATGCCCATACATTGAGAAGGCAGTTGTTTTTTTAAGTAATGCTGCTAACTAATATCAAAACTTAAAGAGCAGAGACATGCTAGAGGAAGACTTTGGTGTTTTTTAAACAAGTATCTTTTTCTGGACATGTGAAGCACCTCTTAACCTATATATAAAATGTTGACATTTCAGTGTGATCAACTTAAAGTGTTTCTTTCTTATTTTGTTTAATATCATAACAGTCCTAGCTTAGGCATAGAAATGCATATTTCACTCTCTTACCATGTGTGAAGTGTCTTTCAAAATACGTTTCAGGATTAAAACTTTAGCCATGAACGATAACAATTGTGTTTTACATCTTACTGGGATAGGTATTTTGTTCTGGACTACATTGGTCTAAACTACTCAGATTCTCTCAATAGCAGAAAGGCAGTTCTTGCTTGCTTGGCTCAATGATTTTGAGAAAATCCACCTCCACCTTGGCCTGGCCCTCTTATTAGGGAATCTGTGGAATCCTTGAGTGAGTCTCAGAATCTTTTTCTGACAATCTCCTAAACCAGGAGCTGTCAAAAAAATAATCTGGCTATCTCAATTAATCCTGATATCTGAACTCTTAGAACCAATATTCCTGTCCAAGAAACCCACTGGCCAATGCCTAGAATGTTCATGCTGTCTTAGCATCCAGAAAACTCTACATATCAAGGCCTATAATGTACCTTCTCAAAGACACAATCTAGGAATTGTAACCAAGAGGGCAATTTCAGGTTTGTCTAAGATACATTTTTCCTTTCACTATATACAATCTCTTGAACTTGGTTCTGTACTAAACCTCAAAGATATAAATATTTCTCTTTTTTGAACAAGGATCTAAACTAGTTCAGCTCTTCTTCCTTCATATCAGGATTATATTAGGGTTCTTCAGAGAAACAGAACCAATTAAAGATAGAAATAGAGATTTATTTCAAGGAATTGACTTGGCTCATAATATTGTGAAAGCTGACAAATTTATAGAGCAGGCTGGCAGACTGGAAACTTTTATAAAAGTTGAAGTTGCAGTCTTGACTCTGAATTTCACACAAAAGAAGGCTACAAATTCAGGTAGGGTTTTTATGTTTCAGTTTTGAGGATAATTCTTCAGGAAACCTTAGCCTTTGCTCTTAAGGCTTTCAACTGGTTGGATGATGCCCACTCACATTATGGAGGGTAATCTGCTTTAGTCAATTAAATGTTAATCACATCTAAAAAATACCTTCACAGCATCATCTAGACTGAACTTTGATCAAACAATTGGACACTGTGACCTAAAAAAGTTATCACATAAAATTAACTATCTCAAGGATATTTTATCTTGCAGCTTTTCACCATCCATATTTGAAAACGATGTGAAATATTTGTGAGAAAAGATATAATAAATAAAGGTGTCCAGAAGAAAAATCAATGTTGCTGTCAGCTCATTTTCCTACAAAAGGTCTAGATTTCTCTTCTAAAATATCTTTTTAAGATAGAGTCCAGAATGGACATGTTGAGCCACACAAAAAGAAAATTAATTTATAAAAATTGGCAAAAGATCTTCATGAAAGAATTGGGCCAAACATTAGACAGGATTTTCTGGGAATGTTCTTGTTTTATCCTTGGAAATCTAATGTGTTCCTTTGTACAAGACTGTCTCGTTGAACACAGCTAACTTTAATTCCTCTTCCATGGCAGGTCTTGATTAAAATGATTAATAGCATAAAATTTGGGGAAAATTTTATTTAGTGCTATAAATGAAGAAATGGTACCACCTATTCAAAAATATGGAAGCATTTTATCTTGATATTACCAGTATATGTAGATGAATTAACATGAAAAAGGGATCCAATAGTAATTCAGAGATCTCACACACTGCATTGGATAAAATACCCATTATAATAAAAATCATTCTAAAAGGATGAAAGGTCTAAAGAAGAAAAAAAAGTTTAGGTAATTTCAAAATATGCTTTCTATAAAATAAAGATAACAGCATGTTAGATGTATATTCTAAAAATAAGGTTTGTTATGGTAAAGATAAGTACATTTGAAGTTACCTATTTTATATTTTCAGAAAATAATAGAAAATATTGCATGTATGAAAGTGCAAAATAAGATGGTAAGACAATCTGATAAAAGAAAGTATGACCAAGTGTGAGAGAGCAAGAGAAAGAGAGAGAGCAAAAGAGAGAGAGAGAGAGAGAGAGAGAGAGAGAGAGAGAGAGAGAGAGAGAGAGATTGGTTTTTGGCATGCAGGAGAAATGAATTGAATAAGAGAATTATCAAATACTAGGAAAAGAGCAATGTTATATATCTGGGTTTGAAAATATATAAATTAGATATTTATGTTTATAGCAATGTAGACTTAAGATAGTATTTTTTTTTTTTGAAATCTCTTTTCAAATACCAAGACAGTCATGAATTGAGGCCCATGATCTTGGAAAAAAAGAGGAATTCAAAAATAGACCTCAACATTTGCTTTGGGTTTCCCCTTAAGGCATTTGCTCAATTTAAAATTCAGTCTGTGAGGCTAGCCTGCTTAATGTTTCATGGGGCTCAGAGTAAATGGAGTTTATGGTCTGCCAAGTAAGAGGCCCCATTTATATACCTTATATATAAGGTTTCAGTTGGAACACTCATGAACTAAATGCCAGAAATGATGTTGATTCATGTTATACCATCCCCCCACAGACACTGAAGTCCAGTTCTAAATTAAGTTCATCCCTATTAGATGAGCGTTATCTTCCCCTACCATAGTATTTGCTGACCAAAAACAAATAAACAAATAAATAAACATAAACCTCTAGAGGAAGGTGACATAAACAAAAACCTTAAATTTTCTCTACGAAGTTTTCCTATAGAGCTATCTGTAATTACTTAAAAAAATTACTAGGAATGCAAAAAGACAAAATACATATTGAAAAACAAGTAAAATGGTATTAGAAACCAACTCACAGGAAGCAAAGATGTAGGGGTTGTTAGGAATTTTAAAATAACTGTGAGTAATATGTTCAATAAATTAAATGACATTATGTAAATTTTTAAAAAAGAACAATCAAGTGACAGTTCTGAAAACATAAAAACAGTAGCTGAAATTGGAATCAATAAATGGGCTTTACAGAAGATTCTACAGATGATGAGAGAATTAGAAAACTAGATGCACAATCATAAGATAATATCCAGTTTGAAGCACATATACAAAATAATGAAAAGGTATAAAAGACAGACCTACAGAACATAGAAGAGTTTCAACATATTTTTTAACTAGCTTAAGAAAAAGAGGAGTGACTAAGAGAAATATATATTTGAAGAGAAAATGACTGAAAATTGTCCAAAACTGATGAAAGACATGAAACCACAGATTTAAGATACTCTAAGAAAACCAATAAGTTTAAATAAAAAGAAAATCATTTCTAAGGACAACAGTAAAACCTCATAAAACCAAAGATAAAGAGGAAAAGATTATCATTAAATGTGCAGTTCTAATACTGTTATAATGCAAATACTATTAAAAGACAAATGGAGGCTAGAAAGATGTGGGATTTAAATTAATAAAATAAGTGCTAATACAAAATTTTTTACCAAACAAAAATGTTCTTCAATAATTAAGGCAAGTTAAGTTATCAAAGAAAAAACTTTAAGAGATCCTCAGCAAGACACAGGCATTTAGTAAAAGAAATACTAAAAAGGATTCTTCAGGAAGAAGAAAAATGATCCAGATGGAAGCATAGAGGTGCAGAAAGTGATGCAGAACAACACACAGAATAAATACATGATTAAAACACAGATATTTACAATATAAAAAAAACTGTTAATACCTTGCAGAATTTAATAGTGAGGATAAGATTAAACACAATAATTGTACAAATGTGATAAGGTGTAAATGGACTCAAAGTGTTTCAAAGTCCTCTTATTGTCCAAAAGGAAAGGTAGTAAAGGTATAAATACATATATTAGAGTTTAATAAGCAAGTGTTGCATATTATTATTTTTATGGTTATCTATAAAAGTAAAATTATAAGGGCACCTACAAAGGAAAACAACATAGTAGAAGGAATTAAACTAAAACTCCAGTCTTGACTCTATTGACATTTTAGGCCAGATAATCCTTTGTTAACTGTTTTGTATGTTGTAAGATGTTTAACAGTATCCCTGACGTCTATGCAATAAATGCCAGGACCACCTTCCCCAACAAGGTGAAACAAAAAAAGTGTCTCTAGACATTGCCATATGTCCCATGGGAGGTAGGGTGTGGTGGTGGGGGTTGGGGGGTGGTGGCTAAATCACCCCAAGTTAAGTAACTCTAAACTAAAGGAAAACAATACAGCTAAGGGAAAGGAATATAGAAATATTGGACAAATATGAATAGTAATATAGCAGATTTAATAAACAGTTGCTGGCAGCTGGTACAACTGAATAGAAAATCCCAAATAGAAGGTCAATTTTCATAAGGGGCTGTTTGGTGAATTCTAGGGTTTCAAAGGCAAATGAGTGACACAGAGCTGGTAAGGCAGAGGGAATCTCACTGTCACTATGGACTTCCTGCAAAAAACAGAGGATATTTTGAATCTGTGAGAGAGAGAAAGGGGCTGGAAAAGCCCATCTCAAACTATCCAAGTGATAGAAATTTCAGTGTTGAGGTATAACTCTAAGCTCTCAATCAAAACCCAAGGAGGGCCATCCTCAAGGAATAAAGGCAAACAGTAGAGAACAAGCTTTTACCAATATTGTAACACACTTCTAGCTCAGCTCAAAACATGATTTTATTTAGGTATGGTATCTTCCTAACATAAGAAAAAGGGGACACTCACCATGGAAGTACCACTTCGTTTCTTTCATACTCAATACCTAGAATACACGTAACAAGAAAGAAATGGGACTTATTGATAAGGGAGGAGAAAAAGAGTAGACACACGGACAAACCAGTTATTAAAGTTATAAAATAAGGACAAAAAGTTGCAGTGATAAATACATAATTTGTGTAAGAACTCTACCCTGATAACTCATTTTTGAGAGAAATTTAAAAAGACTGAGTGGAAAGATACATTAGTTATGGATTTAATGACCAAATGTTAAGATGGAAATTCTTCCCAAGTTGATCTTGAGGTCCAATGCAGTCTAAATTAAAATTCTAGAAGGATTTTTTAAAATGAAAATTGACATACCTATTCTAAAATATATATGGAAAAAGAAAAGACATGGATCGGAAAGAACAGTCTTGCAAAAGAAAAAGCAAGTTGGAGATCTTACTGTAACTGACTGTAACACTTCTCATAATGCTAAACAAACAAACAAATGAAAAAGTGCCATTGGTCTAAGGATATACACAATGTTTAATAAAAAGAATAAAGAATTTAGAGTAAATGCACACATATATGGTCAGTGATTCTTAACAAAACCCCAATGTAATAATTCAATGATGAAATGAAAATCCTTTCTATAAATGGTGCTGAAAATGGATGTCCAGATGCAAAAAAAGTGAATCTCAACCTAACACTATACCTCATGACTCACACCAAACGTAAAAATAATTTGAGATATGTGAATATCTCATGTAATATAGAATGATATCTATATGTAAAAATCTAAGACTACAAAGAAGATTCCAGTAAAAAGTAAATGTAGTGCCTGTGTATTGTGTCAATTTAGCCTAGGTAAAACCTCATTACCAGAATTCTCCCCTCTGCACAGTTCCGAATTAGCATGGACTCCAAGAGACATTTTGTGTGAGACTTAGAAGGCAGAAGTAAAGCAGATACTGTATTTCTTCTTTATTTGGTAACTTAGGGTAAGGCACCAGGCGCTGTTGCAATAAACATATATTTTTCACATACCTTCTAGCTCTCCTTGTTGGCAAGTGACAGCAGTTAACCCTCATCTCCTCTTGACAACACATAGATCAGGGCAGGTGACTCTTTGATTTGGTCTCTGGCTGAATACTGGTTATGATTCAATCTTGCTTTATCTCTCTTACTCTCTCTCAGAAGGTTAGGCACAGCAGAAGAAAAGATCATTAAGTTTGGTGACATAGAAATTGAAACTTAAATGTCTAAGTTTAATTAAGTTAAACTTAAATTGAAGTTTAAAATGTCAAAGTAAAATACTGGAAAAAAATGGAAAGAGATTATTTGCAAAGTATCTAGCAGGGGCGTGCGTGCATGTGTGTGTGTGTGTGTGTGTGTGTGTGTGTGTGTGTGTGTGTGTGTGTGTAAGACTTAAGGTAGCTGCCATGATCTCCACTTCTTGAGTTCATGCTTTATTGTTAGTAGGACTTGTGACTTGCTTCTAACTAGCAGAATGTGGCAAAAATGGTGGAATATATGTGATTATATATGGTATATGTGTGATTATGTGATTGCTTTACATAAGATTATATTGTCCTTCTTGTTGGAATCCCTCATTCTCTTGCTGGCTTTGAGGAAACGTCAGCCATGTTATAGAATCCCATATGCCAAGCAACTACAAGCTGACTTTAGAAGCTTAAGGTGGCTTTCAGCTGACAGCCAGCAGGGAAATAATACCCTTAGTCCAAAAACCACAGTGAAATGAATTCTGCCAACAACCTGAATGAGCTTGGCAGTGGGTCCTTCCCCAGTCAAGCATTCCAATGAGACCCTCAAGCCAAGGCTGACACCTTAGTTACAGCTTTGCAGAGGATACATAGAAGTTGTGCCAAGCTTCCTGACCTGAAGAACTGAGAAAATAAATGTGTGTTGTTCCCAGTTGCTAAATTTTTGGTAATACTGTTATACGGAAATAGATAACTAATCCAGTGCAGGAAAGGTTTTGATCCATTATCTCCTCTAATTGCCCATCTAGAATCAAACTTTCCCTTTCTTTAACTAGAACAAAAACATGTGCGTTTTTTTTTATCCAAACATAATTAAGAAATAAATAGCAGAAACATACCTGGAAAGTGTCCAAATATTTCTAAATTAACCAACAGGCTTCATAATTAACCTTAGATCAAATAAAAAAAATCATAAGACATTAGAAAACATTTTCAAATAAATGAAAGTGAACACAAAGCATACCAGTAGAAATTGGTATTAGACACTTATAGCATTAAGTGCTCATTTGAAAAAAAAGAGAAAATGTTTGAAAATAATGATCAAAGCTTCTAAGGAAATTGGAAATTTCCTTAGAAGATGTAGTCAGATGTCTACATCTGCCTATCTACATACTTAAATCTTTCATCTATCTATCTATCATCTATCTATCTATCTATCTATCTATCTATCTATCTATCATCTATCTATCTATCTATCTATCATCTGTCTATCATCATCTGTCTGTGTGTCATTACCTACCTACCTACCTACGTACCTACCTACCTACTTTCTTATGCTTTTATATCTATCTTCACTCTGTCATTTCTGAATAAGGATCCAGACTGCTGAAAAAATATTCAAAACAGTAGCTATGGCAGTCCATTTTCTCTGATATTCCTTGGTTGTAGGCATTTTTGTCTTCAAAAGAATGGGCAATATTTGGATAATTTTAGTGCAGCTGAATTTTATTCCTGAATCTCAGGGGAGTATAGTATCAGAGAATATCGTTTCATGGTTAGCTTTTTTGTAGTCTCTCTAGAAAGCTTTTTGTGTAGCAAGTAAATCACGTAAACATTCCATTGCAGGCAGGCATTCACATTACTTTCTTGTGCTTCTAATTTATTGAACTGTATCTTCTTTAGCAGTGTCTTGTGAAAGCCATAGCATTAATCAGAGCTACCCTGTCAGGGACTTATGCCAACAGCATTTGTTCAGCATTGTTATCAACTCCTGTTTTATGGAAGATTAGAGATAATATTTTTCAAAGCTCTGTGATACTATAATTTAAATGAATATAAAATTATAACTGTCTTCAGCCTACGGTGGATACTTAACAATCTTAGTTAAAAAAAAGTGCTGTGACTAGAGTTATAACAAGAGCTGTTGTGAGGAGCATATGGAACATATAGAAGTTTAACAGATATTTTAAAATAACTTAAATATTGATTTATTTAAGTTACTGTTTACTGTGATCAAACTTTGGAGCAGTTTAATCATGTTAATCTTGTGTACTATTTCAGTAGCTTTCAGTAGCTTCTGATATAATCATCAGAAAAGCTACACATATAGAAAGGGTGCCAAAAAAATGTATACATATTTTAAGAAAGGAAAAAACTGTATTACAATTGTAATACTCAATATATGCCAATAACAGAAGATGAATACAAGTCACATTTGACCTCTTCATTTATAAGACGTGCTCAAAGTGGTGACCATCAGCATAATTTTCATACAGTTTTTCCTTTCTTAAAATGTGTATACATTTTTTTTGGCACTCTCTGTATATATTTGGACCTATGTTTAAGACTGTGGTTATGCTGAATACAATGTTTGTAAGGACACTTATTTTGAACTTTATGACAGTTCTTGGTGCCTTCACAAATTAGGGCATAATTGTCAAAATTTAATTGAATGAATTCATAAAGAGCAGATATTAATGTGGTATTTTGAAATCAAAGCATACAATTAAAAGATATTCCTATGAAAAATTTTAAAATATGCTTGAAATCTGGATAAAGTTAGCAGCTATAGTGAAAGAAATTAGTAGATTTAGAAACTTTGGAAGGAAAAAGGTAACAAAATTTGTAAAGCAAAGTAAGTGAAAAGTAAACAAAACAAAACTATACGTTAAAAATTATGTAGAATGTCTTGTTTTGTGTTCATTAACTTTTTTCTCCATCATTAATAAAGTAAGGGCAAGAAAATTTTGAAGATGGAGCAAACATAACAAAATTGTGAGAATCAGTAAATTTCATGTAATCCAGTGCTAGAAGGCATTTAGTTGAGGATTAAAATCCAGGGAAGTGTTAGCTACATTGTGATGATAATTGAATCCATATGCCCCCTGGGCTATTTTCCAAAAAGTCTAGAGAACAAATGATGGATAAACATTATGGGAGGAATTCAACTAATGATGTTTCTTGAGTGTTTCTGTCAAACACTATGATTGTTCTTTGCATTTGTTTGTTTGTTGAAAATATGTTCATTAGTTCAGTTGATTCTCATGGAGAACCTAAGAGATGGTCTTTATTATACTGATTTTATGGGTGAGGAAAGGGAAGATGATCTAAGAGGGATTAAGGAAACCTTGGGGTCTCGCAGCTCTTAAATAAAGAAGTCTCATTTCTGTAACTCGATTTGTTTCTTAGGTAAGAAAAAAGGAAGGATAAGAAAATCATATGAATTATAAATGTATAGCTTGTTAAATTTTCACTATATGAGCATTGTGTAAATGAAATCATAACAGACATACTTTTGTGTCTGATTTCTTTATATTTGTGACATTCATATAAATGTTTCATGTAGTTAGAGCTCTTTATTTTCAATTTGTCATGGTGATACTATGTATGGATATTTATTCATTCAGGTGTTGTGTAAAACACTGGATTGTTCCAGGTTTTTCCTACTTCAGATAGTGATTCTAATACATGTATTTTGGATTAAAATGTAGTCATTTCTTTTAATTAGGTTTACAGGAGGAGCTGTAGATTATGTATATATTCAGGTTTTGTAGATAGTTTTCTAAAATGGTTGTACCAATTTAAATTCTACAGCTGTGTAGGAGAGTATCAATTTTTCTTCCATTTCTCACCAATGCATTTTTATTTGGTCATTCTGAAGTACATGCAAGTTTTTTAATTTGCAGTTAGCTGATGTATTTATTCTTTTATCTCAATATTTTTTTGTATATTTTAGTTTGAATATCCTTTTTAGTGCAGTGCATGTTCATTTTGCCTGAATTTTACTAGGTTTCTGTCTTTTTTTTTTTTTTTGAGCGGTTTTATATATTCAGGATACAAATCCTTTGTTACATGTACCTATTGAAAATAAGTTCCCCACTTTGGCTTCTTTTTTCTTATTTTTGTAATAAGCTTTTTATTTTGGAAAACAATTCAATTTATAGGAAAGCAGTAAAGAGAATACAAGGAATTCTCATATACTGCTCACAATTTTTCAGTTTCCCCTAGTTATCATCTCACATTATCATAGTATATGTGTCAAAACTCAGCTGATTATTATTAAGCTTCACACTTTGTTTGGATTTCACTAATTTTTCTGGTCCTGCTTGTATTCTAGGATTCAGTCCTGGGTACCATGTTGCATTTTGTAGTCATGCCTCTTTAGTTTCCTCAGTTCTGTGATGCTTTCTCAGTCTTTCCTTATTTTTCATACCTTAACAGTTTTGAGTACTGGTCAGGTATTCTCTAGAATACCGTATTTGCCGGCGTATAAGATGATTTTTTGGCCCTGAAAAATATGCCTCCAAGTGGGGGGTTGTCTTATACGCCAGGTACACTTCAGATAGACTGCCCATATAACAAACTCTGTATTTTGAGTGGAAATGTTAGGGGGTCGTCTTATACGCCCAGTCGTCTTATACGCCGGCAAATACAGTATCTGTCATACTGGGTTTGATGTTTTTATCATTATTATTATGATATGTGGTTTTTTTTTTTGGAAAGAATACCGGTAAAGTATTCTTTCCAAAAAAATAAAGGTAAAGTACTCTTTTCATCACATCATATCAAAAGGTCCATACCATCCACATTTTATCACTAGTGATGTTAACTATAATATTGTCTTTTGATATACTTACATCTTAATGCAATCTAGTTTAGCAAGTTTGTGTTCTTTTAAAACATTTTTTACATGTTTTAAAAGATCATGAAGATTTTCTCTTATATTTTATTATAAAAGCATTATTGTTTTACATTTCAAATTTAGATTTATAATCTACTTGGGATATCAAATTTAGCTATATAATCAACTTAACCTCTTTTATAGGAGATAAGTTTTCAAGATTACTTTTTCATATGAATATTCAATTGATCCCAGACACCAATTACAAAACATACTAGTTTCCCTACTGTGCACCAGTGAACTTATAGGTTATAGGACTGTCTATTGATAGATCTGTTGTCATACTAACTATTATCATTCACTAGCATATTTACCCATGTTTGCAGCAACACCAGACTTAATTACAACAGCTTTAAATAAATAATGCCATCTAGTGATGTTACTGCCTTCATTTTTTCAACTTTGCTTTGGGTAATTGGACCAATTACAGTCAATATAAATTTTAGACACAGCTTGTTAATTTCCACAAAAAGTTGGGTTCAATTTGTGGAGAACTGTTATCTATACAATATTTATTTTTCCACTTTTTGAGCAAAGTTTCTCATTTCTATAGGTTTTCTATTCTTACACACATTTCTATAGATTTATTTCTAGGTGCTTGATATTTTTGATGTTAAATAATATCATTTACAAACTTAATTTTTATGATTTGTCAATGTTTCCTAGAGATGCGGTTGATTTTTATAGTTTTACATTTTATTTCTCAATCTTGCTAAATTTGTTTAATAATTCTAAATGTCTTGTTTACATATATATTTTTTCTGTTTAACATACATGTTAAACATAATTTGTGTCTGCCCTTTCATTTCCAATTTTTACACTTTTTTTTTATACTAGTTTTGCTGCCTAATACCTCTATTATGATGCTCAACTAAAGTGTTAACATTTGGCATCCTTGGCTTATTTCGATCTCAGAAGGAAATTTTTTTAATAGCTGACACAAAGATAATGTTTGGTATAGGATTTTGTAGCTACTTCATTTGTTGAAGAATGAATATGGATATTTATTCAATTCCTGATTTGCTAATATTTTTATTATAGCTGTTAAATGCTGTCAAATACTCTTTCTGAATTTCTCAAAATTATTTTCTCATTTATTTCCAATATTGTGGTGAATCACGCTGATTGATTTTCAGATGTTGTGCCATCATCTCATTCTTGGAATAATTAGTTTTATTTGGTTGTGGTATTTTATCCTTTTTTTATATCACTGTGTACAATTCATTAATTTTGCGTGTATGTACATGAAATAAATTGTTCTGTAATTTTCCCTCCTCAGAATGTTTCATCATGTTTTGGTATTAGGATTATGTTAACTCATAAAAAGAGTAGGGAACTTTTCCATTATTTTCTTTGTGTCTTTGTAAGATGTCTTAAGATTTGGAAGAATTTAGTAATAAAGCCATTTAGTCCTGAACTGTTCTTGGAGGGAAGTTTTAAATAATGGGTGACTGCAGATTTCTCATCAGAAACTATGCAAGCCAAACAACAGAAATGCAGATCTTTCAAATGGTTGCTAGGGTAATACAAAAAAATAATAATAACTTAAACTATTTTTCCTGCAAAAATTCCTGTAAAAAATGAAGATGAAATTAAGAAGTGTTAACAACTAAAAGCTAAGAGAGGTTTTCACAGGAAAACTTATAACTGCATTAAATGTTAAATGAAGTTCTTCAGGAAGAAAGAAAATGATACCAGATGAAACCTGGATATCTACATATATCTAGACATAGAGTGGTATATAGATATACACATGCAATGGCATTATGTTTTTTTCAAATCAGGGTATAATTAAAGATACACATTGCAAAGTCAGCACTAAGAATAAAATAATGAGATATGGTTTATAAATCAACAGCAAATTTAAAAATGAAATCATAAAAATTATACAATAAGGATGTGTGACATTCCCACAACTTAAGACATTTACTCTGTTGAGTTTTCTTATCATTCCCTTGATTTTCTATAAATTTACATTTGCATGTTTTTGAAGTTTTAGAATTATATTGTATACTTCTGTAAGCATTCATTTATATTAAAATTATACTAATGTTTGTAGTTTTACTTCATTTTCATTCATCTGGAGTATACTGAATGTAAAAATACTACATAATTTATCAATTCTACTGTCAATGGGAATTTAGGGTTTTTGTTAGTATTGTTTGTGTGTGTATGTGTGTGTGTGTTTTCTTTGTTTGTTTATTTATTTATTTATTTATTTTGCTATTTCAAGTCTCCAGTCAGCATTCCTTTGTTTCCTTGTATTTGCATTCAAGAATTTCTGTGGAACTTAAACCCAGAAGTGGAATTGTGCCTGAGAGTATGCAATGCTCAATATTATTATGAAATATCGAATTCTTTCTAAAGTCTCAAATGTGTCAAGAGAGAATGAGTATTCATGTAGCTCCATACCTTTGACAATGCTGTGTATTTTCAAATTCTAATTTTTGTCATTCTTGTGGATAGGAAGCATTATCTCATGTTTTTAATTTGCATTTCATGACTACTGATGAGATAAAATGCATTGATTTGGAAATTGACTAACATGTTGTTCCCTGACAAATGGCTACAGCATTTTTGTCTCAGTAATTTAATTCTAGATACACCTCAGAAAATTATCATGAAAACAAATGTTACACATTATCTGATGGTATTGAATAAGTATAATTGTGGACTAGGATAAAATATGTAAAGGCTTCATAAAGGCTCAAGCATCAAATATCTAGTCTCATTTTTGAAAATTGTTATTAAATATATTAGAAGAGAGCATTTTTCAGGCCATGTCTATCTATGTTAAAACCCATAAACATAAAGCTGTTTTTGCTTATAGCACTCCTAAAAGCTTCAGATACACATTTAATGCATTTCTGTTTCCACCTTGAAGAAGAGGAAAGAGTGAGTCAACATTATTCTATTAGTTGTCTGTGGCCGTATGACATGTTAGCACAAATGCAGCAGCTTTAACTAACGCAAATCTATTATCTTCCGGTTTGGGTAGGCCTGAAGCTTGGCATGGCATGACTAGATTCTCTGCTCCGGGTCTCACCAGGCTAAACCTGAGGCCTGGGATCCTTTTCCAAGTTCATTTTCTTCTCATGTTTTTCACTTTGTCCTTTCTATCTTTTAGGCGTCCATGGCACGTTTGAGTCTTTCTTGTGATTTTAACTTCTCTGACCACTCACTGGAAAAAATTTGTGAAGGACTCATGTGATAGAACCACGTATTTTGCTTTTTAATGTAACATGATCATGGAGATTCTGTCTACCGAATTATCTAATGTCCTTAACTGAATTGAAAACATTATCCTAAGAAAAATATCTATGCATGTATTAATTAGTCAGGTGCCTGCTGATGTAATATGATTAAATATGCGATGTGGAAAAGGCAACCTGTTTAAAAATTAACCTTTTTTCTTTCCCTACTTCCTTTCCATATGACGTGGTATAATCCATAAATTCTGCCCAATTGACTTCTGGGAAATTTATTTATTCATTTGCTTATCAAGCATAAACTACAATATGATAAAAGCAAGAAAGTTCATATCATTTTAAATCTTGCACTGATACTAGGGAAATAGCAAACATTAGATATATGGCCTATTATCTGGATTAATCTATTTGAAGTGTGACCTATAGTCCCTATTTCCACCTAGCATGCAACATAGGAAGCTCTATTTTAATACAGAGGAGGAGGCAAAGTTCAATTTTCTACATGAACAGGTGCTGAGAAATTAGTAAACTTGTACCAAAAAAAGAAACTCCAAGTAGTGATTTTTTACTGGATGGAAGTGAAATGTTCATGACTGTAATGGAGGAATGGAAAAATGAGATGTTTGGGACCAGAACTTATTCACTTCACACTTCTCTCATGTGACATTTCTACTTTTCATAATTTATAAACACAGAGAATTCTTAATGATTAACTAGTGTGAGAGATTAAGGATTTTAAAAAAGAAAATGGAGAAACGTGAAAAGTATAGTTGTATAAGATTTCATAGAAACACTTTGGATACTATATTTTTTTATGCAAAGGATTTAATTATTTCCTGTTTTTAGTTCATATATTTTAATTTCAAATTACTTAGCCGTTTTATGCTTGGAGTAAAGCTCAATTATGTGTTAGTAGATATTAGTTGAACTAATGAAGAATTTATGGATGAGCACTCCAAATAGACTTCAATTTATTCCCATGCTATAATGTTATATTTCAAGACGTAGCCTATGAAAATCATTAAAGAAACTCAAATAATTTAGAAAATTTAAACGTATTTATAATGGCAAATATTATTGTAACTTTATAGTTTATTTCTTGAAGGATTTAAATTGAAGCAATAAATTAACTTTAATGTTGTAAGGGTGATTTCCATGTTACTTCTACCTTGCTAGATTATCAAAGTTTATTTATGTTTATATGACAAAGAATGATTAGATTGTCAATAAGAATATGTAAACACAAACCATAAACTGGGAAAAAGTATTTGCAAATCTTATATCTAGTAAATGGCTGATATTTAGAATATATAAAGAGCAGTTTTAACTAGTATTAACAAGACAATTCAGTTTCCCATAGTGGAAACTGACAGATATGCAAATAACAGTTTAAATCAATATATTAAAGTGCAGAGCGTGGCATCAGTTGTCCCTCTCTCTAGTGGGAGAAACTCTTGTTCATACCATGTAAGCCAAGCAGTACCATTTTTAATAGCACTTTTTTTTTATTAATTTCAGGTGTACAAAACAATGTAATGGTTAAATAATTACACCTCTCAGAATGTGATAGCCCCCCAATCTACTACCTGTCTTCTGACATCATATATAGCTGTTATAATTCCACTGACTATATTCCCTATGCTGTTTCCTCTCTCTCTCTCTCTCTCTCTCTCTCTCTCTCTCTCTCTCTCTCTNTCTCTCTCTCTCTCTCTCTCTCTATATATATATATATATATATATATATATATATATGTATGTATGTATATATATGTATGTGTATATATATGTATACACATACATATATATATATAAAATTATAGTTGACATTCAATATTATTCAGCTTCAGGTGTACAGTGCAGTGGTCAGGCATCTACACAGTCTATGAAGTGGTCTCCCTAATAAGACAAGCGCCCATCTGGCACCCTACATAATCTTTACAATATTATTGATTATATTCTCCAAACTATATTTCTTATCCCCATGGCTATATTGTGACTACTAATTTGTGTTTTCGAATCCTTTTACCTTCTCCCCCATCCCCACCCCTCTCCCATCTAGCAACTATTGATTTTTCCCCCCTATATCTCTGAGTCTATTTCTGTTTTGTTTGTTTGTTTATTCTGTTCTTTAGATTCCACATATAAGTGAGATCATATGGTATTTGTCTTTCTCCATCTGACTTATTTCACTTAGCATAATATTCTTTTGGTCCATCTGTCTGTGCAAATGGTAAGATTTCATTCTTCTTAATGGCTGAGTAATACTCCACTGTATAAATGTACACCGTTTCATTATCCAATCACTTATCAATGGACATTTTGGTTGTTTCCATATCTTGGCTATTGTGAATAGCACTGCCATAAACATAGGGGTGCATATATTTTTTTAGAATTAGTAATTTGGATTTCTCTGGATAGATACCCAGGAGTGGAATTGCTGGGTCATAAGGTAATTCCATTTTCAATTTTTTGAGATACCTCCATATTGTTTTCCATGGTGGCTGCACCAATCTGCAGTCCCACCAACAGTGCACGAAGGTTCCCTTTTCCCCATATCCTCACCAGCACTTATTGTTTGTTGATTTATTGATGATAGCCATTCTGACCGTAGTCAGGTGGTTTCTCATTGTGGTTTTCATTTGCATTTCTCTAATAATAAGTGATGTTGAGCATTTTTTCATGTCTGTTGCTTACCGGTATGTCCTCTTTAGACAAATGTCTCTTCATGCCCTCTCCCCCATTTTTTTAATTGGGTTGGTTTTTTGGTGTTGAGTTGTATAAGTTTTTTATAAATTTATAATATTCACCCCTTATCAGATGTATCATTGGCAAATATCTTCTTCCATTCAGTAGGATGCCTTTTTGTTTTATTGATGGTTTCCTTTGCTGTGAAAAAACTTTTTAGTTTGATATAATCCCACATGTTTACTTTTTGTTTTACTTCCCTTGCCAAAGGAGAAAAATCAATAAAAATATTACTAAGGGTAATGTCTGCAAATTTGCTTCCTATATTTTCTTCTAGGAGTTTTATGGTTTTGGATCTCACATTTAGGTCTTTAGTCTATTTTGGATTTATTCTCGTATATGGCATAAGAAGGAGGTCTAGTTTCATCTTTTTGCATGTACCTGTCCAGTTTTCCCAGCAGCCTTTATTAAATAGACTGTCTTTACTCCAATATAAATTCTTGCTTCTATTGTTTTAGATTAAATGACTATATAGGCATGGATTTATTTCTGGGCTGTCTATTCTGTTCCATTGATCTATGTGACTGTTTTTATGCCAATACCATGCTGTTTTGGTTACTATAACCTTGTAGTATGATTTGATGTCAGGTGGCATGATACCTCACACTTTGTTCTTCTTTCTCAAGATTGCCATGGCTTCGGGGTCTTTTATGGTTCCATATAAATTTTAGGATTATATATTCTAGTTCTGTGAAAAATGTCATTGGTAATTTGATAGGAATTGTATTGAATTTATATATTGCCTTAGGTAGTAATATGAACATTTTAACTATATTAATTCTTCCTATCCATGAGCATGGCATATGTTTCCATTTATTTGTATCTAATTTCTCTCTTGAGTGTCTTATAATGTGTGAGTACAGATCTTTTACTTCCTTGGTTAAATTTATTCTTAAGTATTTTATTGTTTCGAAGCAATTGTAAATGGGGCTATTTTCTTAATTTCACCTTCTGATAGTTTGTTATTTGTGTATACAAATGCAACTGATTTCTGAGTATTAATTTTGTATCCTGCTACTTTACTAAAGTCATTTATCAGCTCTAATAATTTTTGGGTGGAGTTTTTGGGATTCTCTATATATAGTATCATGTCACCTGGATATAATGACATTTTAACGTCCTCATTTCCAATTTGAATGCCTTTTATTTCTTTTTCTTGTCTGATTGCTGTGTCTAGAACTTCCAGAACTATGTTGAAAAAAAGTGATGAAAGTGAGCAACCTTGTCTTTTTCCTGATCTTAAGAGGAATGCTTTTAGCTTTTTCCCATTGAGTAGGATGGTAGCTGTGGGTTTATCGTAAATAGCCTTTATTATGTTGTGATATGATCCACTTATTCCCACTTTACTCAGAGTTTTTATCATAAATAGATGCTGGATTTTGCAAATGCTTTCTCTGCATCTATTGATATGACCATGTGATTTTTTGTTGTTGTTAATGTGGTGTATCATGTTAATTGATTTGTGGATATTGAACCAACCTTGCATACCACGAATGAATCCCACTTGGTCATGGTGTATGATCTTTTTAAGGTATTGCTGAATTTGATTTGCCAATATTTTATTGAGGATTTGTGCATCTATGTTCATTAGGAATATCAGCCTATAGTTTTCTTTTTTTTGTAAGGTCTTTGTCTGGTTTTTGTTCAGGGTACTAGTGGTCTTGTAAATGTGCTTGAGAGCCTTCCCTCCTTCTGGGTTTTTTTGGAATAGTTTGAGAATAAGTGATAATTATTTTTTGAATGTTTGGTAAAATTCACCTGTGAAGCCCTCTGGTCCAGGGCTTTTGTTATTTGGGAGCTTGTTGTTTACTGATTCAATTTCATTGGTAGTAATCAGTCTGTTCAGATTTTCTGTTTCTTCTTGATTCAGCCTTAGAAGGTTGTATGTGTCTAGAAATTTACCCGTTTCTTCCAGATAGTGTAGTTTATTGGTGTATAGTTGCTCATAGTATTTTCTTAAATTTTTTTTGTGTTTCAGTGGTGTCTATTGTCACTTTTCCTCTTTCATTTCTGATTTTATTAATTTGGGTCCTCTCTTTTTCTTGATGAGTCTGGGTAAAGGTTTGTCAATTTTGTTTCTTTTTTTCAAAAAACCAGCACTTTGTTTCATTGCATTTTTTTGTTTTGTTTTGTTTTTTTGGTATCTATTTCATTTATTTCTGCTCTGATCTTTATTATTTCCTTCTTTGTACTCCTTTAGGGCTTTTTTTTTGCTGTTCTTTTTACACTTCCCTTAGGTGTAAAGATAAGCTGTTGATTTGAGATTTTTCTTGTTTCTTCAGGTTGGCCTGCATTGCTATGAACTTCTCTCTTAGGACTGCTTTCACTGCATCCCAGAGATGTGGGGTCATTGTTTTTCTTTTTTGTTTGTCTCCAGATACCTTTTGATTTCCTCCTTGATCTCATTTTTTAAATTTTTTTAAAAAGATTTTATTAGGGAATTGGAGGAGGGGAACAGCACTGGGGAGTTGGGGAACAGGAACAAACAAGTTGCTGTCCTTTGGTTCTTTAGTCTAATTGTGGAGGATGTCGCTTCACTGGCCCATGTTGGTATTATCATTGTGCTCTTCCCGGGTGAGGCAGTTACTCGCCAGCCATTGGATGGCCACTCACGGCAGCTCACAAAAGTGCACACTAGCTGCCGGCCAGCCCCACTGCAGCCTACAACATTGCCGGCAACTTACGGCAGCCCAGCTGGATGTTGAGCTGTTGTTCACCATCTTAGCTGTAGAGGGCAGTGTCACTGGCCCTCATATGTGGGATCCGCACTGGGGTCCTGCTGCTCAGATCTGGCANGAGCTGTTGTTCACCATCTTAGCTGTAGAGGGCAGTGTCACTGGCCCTCATATGTGGGATCCGCACTGGGGTCCTGCTGCTCAGATCTGGCATCTCAAACCAACTCCTAACCAACACTCCACTTGGACAGCCTCTTTGATCTCATTTTAACCCACTCTCTATTTAGTAACATATTGTTCAGACTGCATGTGTTTTTGTGTTTTCCAGTTTGCTTCTTGTAATTGATTTCTAATTTCATAACACTGTGGTCAGAGAAGACATTTTATATGATTTCAGTCTTCTTAAATTTATTGAGACTTATTTTGTGGCCTAGAATGTGGTCTATCTTGGAAAATGTTCCATGTGCACTTGAGAAGAATGTATAGTCTGCTGCTTTGGGATAAAATGCTCTAAACATAGCAACTAAATCCATCTGGTCTAATGTGTCATTTAAGGCCCCTGTTTCTGTATTGATTTCTGTCTGAAGGACCTGTCCATTGGTGTCAGTGGGGTTTTGAAGTCCCCTAGTATGATAGTGTTACTATTGATCTCTGTTTTTATGTTGGTCAATATCTGTTTGATATATTTAGGAGCTCCTATGTTAGGTGCATAGATGTTTACTAGGGTTATGTCCTCTTGTTGGATCAATCCATTTGTTATTATATAGTGCCCTTTTTTCTTGTTTCCATTAGTGTGAAATATCTTATTCCATCCTTTTACTATCAGTCTGTGTGTGTCTTTTGATCTGAGGTTGGTCTCTTATGAACAGCATATGTATGGGTGTTGTTTTTTTATCCACTCAGCTACCCGATGCCTTTTGATTGGAGCATTTAATCCATTTACATTTAAAGTGATTATTGATAGGTACATAGTTATTGTCATTTTATTTTTATTTCTGGTCTTTGTTACTTTGTTTTCACCTTTTTTTTCTGCTTAAAGAAGCCCTTTAACATTTCCTGCAATACTGGCTTGGTGGTAATGAATTCCTTTAGCTTATTCTTTTCTGGGAAGCTCTTTACTTTTCCTTCAATTTTAAATGATAGCCTGGCTGGGTAGAGCAGTTGTGGTTGTAGGCCTTTGTTTTTTATCACTTTGAATATTTCCTGCCATTTCCTTTGGCCTGCAAAGTTTTTGTAGAAAAGTCAGCTGATGGTCTTATGGGAGCTTCCTTGTAAGTAACTACCTGTCTTTCTCTTGCTGCTTTTAGGATTCTCTCTTTGTCTTTAACCTTTGTCATTTTAAGTATGAAGGGTCTTGGTGTGGGCCTGTTTGGGTTCATCTTGTTTGGAACTCTGTGTGCTTCCTGGGCTTGTATGCCATTTTCTTTCCTCAGGTTAGGGAAGTTTTCAGTCATTATTTCTTCAAATATATTCTCAATCTCTTGCTCCCATTCTTCTCCTTCTGGTATTCCTATGATGCAAATGTTGTTGCACTTGATGTTGTCCCACTGGTCTCTTAAACTGTTTTCATTCTTTTTTTCTTTTTATTGTTCCAATTGGGGGAATTCTACTTTGTCATCTAAATCGCTGATTTCATCCTCTGCTTCATCTAATATGGTGGTGATTCCTTCTAGTGTATTCTTCATTTCAGTTATTGGATTCTTTATTTCTGACTGATTTTTCATGGTTTCTATATCCTTCTTTATGCTTGCTTTCTCTTTGTTGAAATTTTCACTTAATTTCTTAAGCATTCTTAAAATCAATATTTTATCCTCTGTAACTGGTAGGTTGACTGCCTCCGTTTCATTTAGCTCCATTTTTGGAGGTTTCTTCTGTTTTTTTATTTGGGACATATTTCTTTTCCTTCTTCTGTCGCTCTGTGTTTGCTTTTATGTATTAGATTACCTATAGACATAGATTACCTATGTTTCTCAGTGTTTGCTGGGTGATCTTATGTAGTATGTGTCCTTTGTAATCGACTTGCACAGTATCCCTAATCTCCTGTGCTCATGTGCCAGAGGTGTCCCTTGTGTTGTGTGTTTTTTCCTATTTTTTCCTAGTTGAGCCTGGATTGCTTTTGGCTTGTCAGTGGTTGGGATTGACTCCCAGGCTGATTAGCTGTGAGGATTGGCAATGGCCACAGTGTATGAGCTGCTGTGTAAGGGCTGACCCTTCAGAGGAGGCTTCACCCCTGTGGGCTCTTATGCCTACTGAGAATTCCCTTTCGGTGTGCCACTTGTAGGTCAAACCAGGTAGTGCTCTGGCTTGGTTTGAAGGTGACCTCTTGGTGTGTTGATTCTTGTGACTCTTGGGTGGGGCTCCTGTGCACAGCAATTTCAGAATAAAACAAACCAACAACCACAACAACAAAAACAAGTACACTCACACATAAAAACAACAAACAAGAAACACTCAACACAAAAATAGAAAAAACAAAAAACAAAACAAAAACAGAAAAAAGAAGAAAAAGAAAGGAGAAGAAGAGAAAAAGAGAAAGGGAAAAAAATAAGGAAAACCAATATATAAAATAAATAAAAATTAAAAAAACTGTGCAGGTCTTGGCTTAACATCCACCAGCTATCTCCAGGTTGACCACTACTGTAAAAAAATCTCCTCTGTGTCTTGTGGAGGTGGGGCCAGCTAGGTGCCCAGGGTGCCCTTGGCAATGCAGCTTTAGGTGGGCGGGTCTATGAGGTATGATTGGTGGCTTTTACAAAGTCAGTGCAGTTTCTGCTCTCCTGCACACAAGCCCATGCTGAGAACACCACAGCCAGCCACTGGAAGGTGGGCTTCTTCTCTGTGAGCAGGTTGCCTGGTGTTAGGGTACCTCTCCCATGGGGGAATGTGGAAGGTGATAGAATTCTGAGCTTATGAAAACCCAGAGCTGCTTCTGTAACCTGGTGCTAAACTTACTGTGTGTCTTAAAGACTCCAGTTGCCCTGTCGGGTTCCACCAGGAAAAGGGCGGAGACTGGGTGGGCTGGTGCCTTTGTGGCTCTGACCGACACAGCACAGTCTCACCCTCCCAGCTCTTTGCCTATTGCTGGAGTGTGGATCATTGGTTGTGAAACTGGTCTTTCAAGGGCTGCCACTATTCTGTTTTATAATCTGACACTGTTCCTGCTTCTTTTGGAGCTTGCTTGTAACTCTGGGAGGGTGGGGATGGTGTGAGGTCTGAGAGGTAGCGAGAGAGGAGTCCAGGCTCCATGTTTTTTGTTTTTTTTTTTGTTTTTTTGTTTTATTTTTTCTGATCTTTTTTTGCCTAGCCAGTGAGGGCTTAAGCCACAGTTCTCAGCTGAGGTCTCTGCCTTGAAGGCTGGGCACCACTGTCTTATGTGCTGCTCCCTCAGGCAAGACTGTGGGGCACAGGGAGAGAGCCCGCAGCCTGGCTTCTTCCTTATCCCTCACCTGAGGTAATCTCTGGTCTGCATCCTGGGGCCACATGGCCATTGGGCTGCATCTCCCCTTCCCTCCTCCCCAGCTCCCCCCGATTTGCCCACCTTCAGGTAATTCGACGTTTGGGTCTCTTAGCTGTGTGATGAGCAGAGACTCCTTTGTTGAATTAAAGCTGTTCAATTTGTTCTATCTTCCAGGAGAGATGTCAAAAAGCACCCCTCACACCTCCATTTTTGTGACATCACTTAAAACTAGCTCTAAAAGCACTTTCAGTACAGAGAATCTAGTTGTGGAAAGTAAGCCACCTGGGGTTTAAATTATTTTAAGATTCATCTCTCAAAGAAGAATATCAGAGAGGAGCATTTAGAAACAGCATTTATCTTCTATTTCCCGTAAGGAGATGATTATAAAGGAATTTATGATTTTAGGTTTTAAGTGGTAACCTTTTGAAAGTTTCTCTTTTTGGTCCTAGAAAAGCTGGATGCTCATATAGTAGGATGGTCCAAAGAGTGTGCTGTTTAATGCATTTTTCTAAACATTTTCTATGCTTTGTTAACTTGTAAGGCATCTGACAAGCCCTGCACCAAAGGACAAAACAAACCTTTTCCATCCGTACTTGAAATTGTTATTATTTTAACCAATTGAAAAGTTCTCCACCGATTCTTGAGACAATACAGAAAATACCTCCAAAGTGGAACATATGGAAATACATAAAACAAGTTATTTTAATGCATATTGAGGTAAGAAAAATACTTTTTATCCATGATATCAGAGCAATAGTAGTACATCTAAAAGATACTTACACTCACTTGATAATGAATGAATGAATGAATGAATGATGAATGAAAATGTTTTTCTTAGAAAATATTTTTGAAAAATCATGGAAATTAACTCTGTAGTATCTTGAAGATCAGAACTACATCTGTTTCATGTTTGTATTTCCAACATGTAGCAAAATGCCTGATTTATGTCAACTAAATTTAGACTGAACTAAAGGTGTTCTCATACAGTTGTTCAGGTCACCACATTGTACAAGTCACCACATCTAAGGAAGTACATTTTTCATTGTAGTATTTTTGACATGTTTTTGTACTTCTGTTGAAACTTTGAGTTAAGTCCAGAGATGGACTATTGGAGTATTTACTGAACAAATACAAATCTTCTGTCTGATGCCAATAAAGTGTCTTGTTCTAACAAAATTAGCAAATGTTATGGATGAATACATACCCCAAATTCATATGTTGACACCCTAATTGCAATGTGATGGTATTTGGAGGTAGGGCCCGGGGAGATAAATAGGTCATGAGGCTGGTGCTCTCATAAATGGGATTAGTGCCTTTATCAGAAGAAGTTAGAGATAGCTGGCCCTTTCAGCCAAAGGAGGATAAGGAAAGTAAACCAGGAAGAAGGCCCTCACCAAGAGTCCATCCATGTTGTCACCCTGATGCTCAGACTTCCAACCTCTAGAATTGTGAGAAATAAATGTTTGTTGTTTAAGGCACAAATGAAACAAAAACAAAAACAAAACCCTCCTCTAACTCAATATTAACAAGACAATTTCATTTTTAATAGGCACATATTTAAAGAGAAGCTTCTTCAAGGAAGATATACCAGTGGTTTGTAAGCCTATGAAAAGGTGATCAATATCATTAGTTGTTAGGGGGATACAGTTAAAACTAAAATGAGATTCTGCCTCTCACCCACTAGGATGGCTATAAGAAAAAATAAAGTCAGCAAGACGTACTGGTGACGATGTGGTGAAATTGGAATCCTCATCTGCTGCTAGTGGTTATATAACAATACAGCCACTTTGAAAAATACTTTGGCAGTTTCTTACAAAGTTAAATATAAACTTACCATTATCATATAGCAATTCCACTCCCAGACATCTAACCAAGAATAATGAAAAATACGTCCACACAAAGACTTCAATGTCAACATTTATAGAACCATTATTCTTAATAGCCAAAACCCGGACACAGTCCAAATATTCATCAACAAACTATGATATGACTTATCCATACAGTAGAAAGCTATTCAGAAAGAAATAGGAACAAAGTTCTGAAACATGCACTATCTGGATGAACCTTAAAAATATTTTACTGAATGATAGAAGCCAGACACAAAAGATTCATATTATGTGATTCAACTTACATGAGATCTCCAGAAAAGGCAAATCAATAGAGACTGACAGGAGAGCAGTGGTTGCCAGGACTGGATGTGGGAACAGGAATTCACCTCAAATTGGCATGCAGAAATTTTGGGTGTGATAGAAATCTTTTAAAACTTGATGTTGGTTATGGTTACACAACTCTGGTGATGTATTAAAAAATGAGTCTATTTATTACAAGTGCATTTTGTAGCATAGAAATTATACTTCAATAAAGCTATTTTTAAATGTCACTTATCTCATATTCAGCTGAGAAACTGGTGCTTCAGACTTTTTGTATCTTGGAGCTTTAGTTAAATCCTCTTATTTGTCAAACCTGTGCCGTGTAAAACCTATAAAAGGAAATAATTTCCTTGAGCACCATTATTACCAGATGACAATGATATGACTTACATTTTTAGTAAATATAATTAATTTGTTTTGGTTTTTTTTCCACAAGAAATAAACTTTTATTTCTTTGTATTTTGGGATGCCACTTGAGGAGACTACTGTCATCCATATTTTGCAGATTTCCTTTTGAAGATTACATGTAAATGTATGCAGCATTCCTATAAAAGAGTTACTAACCACATTAGAATCTGATCTATGTGATGAAATTTCTTTTCTTAAGGAGTTCATAGCAGATAATATTGTGAAGCAAAATATGTCTTATAATTTATTTAAAATTATGACAGAATTTTAAGAGATGCATAACTTTGGTAATGCTCATAAGCCTTTAAATTTTTTAGAGGAAATTTCATCCCATGAACAATTAAACTAAATTTTATAATGGAAAATTTTGTCGCTTTCCCTAGGTTCAAAATTTAATGATTATAATATTTTTATTCATGTACATGTAATGCTATAATCAGAAAGATTAAATTTCAAGTACTTGAGCTTAAATAATTTATGAAAGTTTAATAACTAATCTTAATTCTATACACAGCAGATCAGTATCAAGAAGAAAAATTGTTATTCACATTTACAAATTCAGTTATCTTTTTGACAAAGCAAAAATAAAAGTTAACTCAACAACAGTATTTTTTGAGCACTATCTGTGTGCCGAACCCACTGTAAACATTGGGATTACCGACGTTTCCCTTGTCTCAACCCATCTGGACACAAGGACATTCAAGGAAATGTGATTAATGTGCCGCCTGCAACTTACAGCTGTCTTTTTACCTTTTCAATCATACTTTGTCTTCTATTGATAGCCTAGATAGCTTTACTTGTGTTAGAAATTTAAACCACATATATTTAGGAACATAATACAGTTCATTTAATTTAGTTCCTTATAATTGGAGTTACTCATCAACCTTTTATTTGCTGGTTAGTGCTAATACTAACAGGAATTTTATTTTTAATTCAAGAATATAAATATCTTACTACCCTTATAATACACAACGTGTTTTAATTTTTAATCATTAGATGATAATGAAATTTGAAATTACTTATAATTAGCCATAAAGACAGCAGGAAAGTGCAAATTGATTATGTAAATATAGAAAATAATTATTGGGTTTTTGTTTTAAGTCTTTAATCCATTTTGAGTAAATTTTTATGTATGGTGACAAAAAAGCAGGCTAGTTTTATTTTTTTGGCATGTAGCTTTCCAGTTTTCCGAGCACCATTTATTGAAGAGGCTTTCTTTTGTCCACTGTATGCTTTTGGCTCCTTTGTCAAAAATTGCCTGCCCATATATATGTGGGTTTATTTCTAGGTCCTCAGTTCTGTTTCATTGATCTGTGTGTCTGTTTTTCTATCAATATAATGTTGTTTTGATTTATTGTTGCTTTGTAGTATAATTTGAAAATAAAATACATTGAAGAATACATAGGTGCTAAACTTATCGATGTTGGTGTTATATAGAGAGGATTATATGAATGTGACCTCAAAGGCAAGGGAAGTAAAAGCAAAAATAAGTGAATGGGACTATATTAAACTAAAAAGGCTCTGCACAGCAAAAGGAACCATCATGAAACAAAGAGGAAGCCAACTGAATGGGAGGAGATATTTGTAAACAATACCTCTGATAAAGGGCTATATCCAAAATATATAAAGAGCTCATACAACTCAACAACAAAAAAACAAGCAGCCCAATTAAACTATGGGCAGAGGACCTGAACAGACCCTTCTCCTAAGAAAACATACAAAAAGCCGACAGATAAATGAAAAGATGCTCAACTTCACTGGTTATTAGGAAAATACAAATCAAACCACAATGAGATACCACCTTATACCTATTTAATGGCTATTATTAACAAGACTTGTAATAACAAGTGTTGGAGAGGCTGTGGAGAAAAAGGAACCCTTGTATACTGTGGTGGGAATGCAAATTGGAACAGCCACTATGGAAAACAGTATGGGGCTTCCTCAAAAATTAAGAGTAATAGAATTACATATGACCCAGAAATTTTTCTTCTGGGTGTGTACCCCAAATATTTGAAAACATTTACTCATGAAGATAAATGCACCCCTATGTTCATTGCAGCAGTATTCACATGGCCAAGACATGGAAACAACCAAAATGTCCTTTGATAGATGATTTGCTAAAGAAGATGTGGTATATATACAATGGAACCCTCACTCAGCCATAAGGAAAGATAAAATACTGCCATTTGCAACAACGTGGATGGATCTTGAGATTCTCATCCTAAGCGAAATAAGTCAGACAGAAAAAGTCAAGAACGATATGGTTTCACTCATATGTTGGATATAAAACAGAAAGCAACAAATGAACAAACAAGACAAACAAACAAATAAAACTCAGAAGCAGAAAACAGTGTGGTGGTTACCAGATAGAAAGGGGGGTATAGGGAGGGAGAAGAGGGTAAGATGGGTCAAATATATGTTAATGGAAGGAGACTTGACTTTGGATGGTGAACACACAGTGCAACATACAGATAAGGTATTATAGAGTTGTACACTGGAAATTTATTAGGTTGGTGCACAAGTAATTGCGGTTTTTTACATTCCACATGACGAAAACCGCAATTACTTGTGCACCAGCATAATATATAATCTTATTAACCAATATCACCCCAGGGATATTGGTTAGCATCTCAAAAGAAAAAAAGGGAATGAAGATTGAATGGTAAGGAAGAAGTGGGGCCTGGGAACAGAAAAAGCCTGTTAGATACAGCTAGGGATCTTGGCTTTTTTAAGGGTTGGGAAAGAGGTATCCATTGTCCTATTTTCTCACCTATCTATATTTTCGATATGTCTAGCATTCATCTATCAGAAGAATTATTGAAGAACATAGCAGATATTCTTTGCTGTTGAGTTTATAAACTGCTGCATTGTTAAAAAAATAGGGTCTTTGAACTGGAAATATATTAAGCTTTTTAAAAACATGAATATATATATATATATATATATATATATATATANATATATATATATATATATACTTTTATCTCTTGATGTAATTCTATTTCCTTCTAAACAACTTTGAATTCAAATAAATTTGAATAGAGCATATGTTTCATAATCTAACATGTAACAGTTATTTTTATGTATGTACAACATCTTGGTTCCATAAAACAATGGGGAAATAGACAATGTTTACCTTTTCAATCCAGAAAGAATTAGACACATCATTTTTTTTTTTTGCAAATAATTGGCAAACAGCTCTAATTGTTGCAGAAAATATATTAAATGAAAACCAAGAATGCGTTTGATGGAAGACTCAGTTCTCTACCTGTTCTAGACTCTTTACAGCCCTGGAAGAAGTGCTTGGGAGTTATCACTTCATACCCAGTTTTCCATTCCCTCATTTGTCCCCTCCCTTGGGGACAGGAGTAATTTGATTGCTAAACTGAGCAGAAAATAACAGTCCATGAGCCATACAGATCAGGGAATACATACTATATTAACCAATATGAAATGGCAACAGCTTAGTCTATAGGGCGTCTCTCTCTTTCTCTCTCTCTTTTTTTCTCTCTTTCTTCTTCTCCTTCTTTCTTTCTCCTTCTTCCTTCTTTGCTCTTCTCCTTTCTTTTTTCTTCTTTCCTCTCCCTTTTCCCTCCCACTCCTCCCCTTCTTCCTCCTCCTTCCTTGCACCCCCTCTCATGTTCCTTTCAAGGACTGTAAGAAGGGGTTAGATTGACGTTTGATTTCTTCCATTGCTTTAGAGAGCCTTTCCCTCCCTAGCTTCCCTGGTTATGTTGAAAATGAGGAACCAGTGTGGTATGGCTCCTTGGACTAAGTTTGGCCATACAGCTTTACCAGTACTAAAAATAATAACATATTTTAATCTGCACTGATCTTACAAGATGAGAAAATTAGTTACAAATATTTCTTATTGAATAAAAGCAGCAATACTTGATATTATCAAGGTTTCTAATATGTTATTTCAAGTTATTTTGGGAGCTTTGTGATCATAAATAACTTAACAAAAAAGTACTTGTTTTGGTGAATTGGTATTTTAAGCTATTGAGTAGTTTCCTTCTCTTAGATTAGTCTTTATAAAGTGAGATTCTGTATTTCACTTTTCTAATCAACTGGGACATTCGAGTTGAAGACATAAGTTTATATAAGATCACACATAAGATCCTGTGAGACAGTGACTTATTTCCAGAGGTGGGGCCCAAACTAAAAATTAATGTCGAGTAGATACACTGAATAAAATGATATGGAGTAGATATGTTGAATTATCATGGAAGGCCCAAACTAGAGCTCAATACCTATAAACAGCAGTAATTTATTGTGAATCTAGTATTGATTAACTGTGGTACTATTATTTATTTGAGATGTGACTATACTTCTAAAATGGAAATTTGAGAGACTTGATACAAGATGTCAGAGAAAAAGCAAAAATGATAGAGAAGGTTTTTTTTTTAGTTTATTTGTTTTTAATTAGAACCAGTTAATGCTGTACTGCTGTTTTGCCCTAGAGGGACAGTGCCATTTGGTTATGTTAAAATGGATCACTTATGGCAGATAAATCTTTGGCATACCACTTGACTTCTATAGTTCTCATTTTCTTTATATGCCCAATGATAGAGTTGAATTAAGCCATTGATTGATCTTGACATATATAACTTTATTAATTTTCTGAATGTTTTAAAGATATAAACTTAAAGTGGCATGTTTGTGTTCCTTCATATAAAGTATTTTCCATATAGATATCACTAATTTATAACAAGTACTTTCTTGGCTGATAATCCAAGATAAAATTTTACCAAGTTTCCTGGTGTTTGCAAATTAATATTCTCAAAATAATAAGATAAATATGCTCAAAAACAAAGACATTTTAAATGAAATAGGAACACATTGAATACTTTTCACTATATATGTTTATTCTAGTTTCAGAAATAATGATAGTATCAGCAGTCTCTTGTGAATTTTTGAGTTGAAACTCTGATTTACCAATGTATAATAAAATAAATCTAGTAGATATTATAAATATGTCTAATGGAATGGATTTTAACATAGCTGTATCTTATTTTATACACAATAATTAAAATCATTATTTTTATACACACACACTGATGTACACATAGAGACCAGGACGAGTTCTATCATGAAATCATTGATTTTTAAATGAAGTTAAAAATAATTCATTACATCCTGTTTTCATAGTTCTTAAAGTTATAATAGTACATCAATATCACTCAGAGTGGAAGACTTTCTTGATTATGATTTCTACCTTAGAAGTTATAAAAATCCTTTTTTATTGCTTGCAAAGTCCTTAGCATGGAGTCCAGAATAGAGAGAGTATTTATAAGTATGTCAATATTAAGATTACATTTTATTATAAGTAATAATTTAAACAGTCTGTCGGCAGAAAAATCTTAAAAGTTTTCAGTTCTCATCCAAACGTTCTTTTATATCTATAGTGGAGAAACATGGATAAATGTTAAATACCAAATAAATATAATTATAATTTAAATCTTGCAACTTAATCTTCACCTTAATGCTTTGCATGAGGAAATAAATGCCTGTACTCAATAAATAAAAATACTAGACATCCTCTGTTTGAGCAAATATGTGTACTGATATTAAAAATTAACAATTTTTTTAGAGCAGTTTTAGGTTTGTAGGAATATTGAGCAGAAAGCACAGAGAGTTACCAGATGCTGCCTTTTCCTGATCCCTGCCCACAGTTTCCCATATTACTGATACATTGCTTTGTACAGTTGTTACAGTTGATGACCCAACATCAATTATTAGTATTAACTAAAGTTCATAGTTTACATTACGCTTCACTCTGTGTTGTGTAGTTCATTGGTTTTAAACAATGCATATCATGTATCTACCATTACAGTATCTAACAAAATGTTTCACAATCCTATGCTCGTATATTTGTATTTATTCTATATTAAGTGCCTTATTTTATAAGATCAATTGAGCCTTGTTCAGTTTGCCAACTTTCTTTAATTTCTACCAAGAAATTTATTTTTTCCTTTCTGAAATCTTCAAATGTTTAGGAGTTCTATCTACTAAGGTGTCTCCATACTTAACTATGGTTATATATCAGCAGTATATACTGTACTTTTTAATTCTTATACTGGAAGGTTTATAGGGACCTGCATCAATAAAAAACTTGTGTGAACGAAGTTGTGCTTCTGAGTATTAAGAAAACTCAGATAATAAAAGTGAAATTAAGCAATAACTTCATTAATATAATTTCATATTCATAAAATCATAGAGTCAATTTTTTTAGGAATTAATATTTTCCAGTTATTGTGGTGGTTATTGTCACATATGTCATCTAAGGCTCTCACAATTCTGCAGAATGTGTTTCCATGATTTACAGATAAGGAAACTGATAGTTATAAACATTAAGTAGTTCATCCAAAGTCACACACAAAAAAACTAAAATTCAAACTGAAATATGTCAGATCCCAAGACCTCTGAACTTTGCATTATAACATGAAAAGCCATTATTTTTATATAAAAAGGAGATGGCAAGAAGATATGTGGGAGGAGAAGAAAAAAGGAGAATAAGAAAAGGAGGAATCCGAAGGACAAAGAGCAGAAAAAAGACTGATTTTACTCATCCTTTTTCAGAGGCCTTTACCTGAGCTTATAGAAATGTGTCTGAATCTATAACATTTCTTATGAACATGCTAGTCATTTGCATTGGCTTTAAAAAATAATGCTCCTGAATACCTGAGGAAAGTTGGTTGAATTTCCCTGCAGTACATTGTAGGTAATAGATAGGCTACATGATAAAACCAGAGCTCTTAGCAGTTACTCTCAGAAACCTTCATTTATAAAATTCTTGTTTTCGTTAAACTATGAAATAGTATTTTCATGTTTCTTCTTTTTAAAATGTTGTGCTCTTATCTCCTTCCCTTTCCTTCTTTTACTGAGCCCCCTTGTGGTAAATGTCTGTAATTTGTCCTTTGGGGCACTTTTTAAAGGGCATTTAATACACAGTAATTATGGCATAAATTATATTGCATTTACAGATTAAGCAATAATTAACCATTTTAAGATTTCATACAATGTGATAAGAAAAAAGATTAATACAACCTTCTTTTAAAAGTATTTTCATATACCAAGTGTATAAATATGTATGTGGCACTTTAAAAAAAATATGATACTTCTCTTGTTGAAACAGAGAGAGAGAGAGAGAGAGAGAGAGAGAGAGAGAGAGAGAGAGAGAGAGAGAGAGAGA
>NW_017732139.1:505850-543108 GCF_001890085.2 Hipposideros armiger | reverse complement strand
AAAAAAAAAAAAAAAGAAAGCATATCGAATACAGTAAGCTTAAATATTGTCTTCTGGAATTTTATTTCATTTTGTATGTAGTGCCTATGTATGTGTTCTGGGTCACAATAAAATAAAAAAAGTCTTCCTATGGGTCATGTTTAAATATCACTGCAAGTTACCCTGAGGAAGAACGTTGCTCCAGCTTAGAGAAATGAAGTTACTTAAACCCTAATGTTGGCAATCAAGATAAGAATGGCTCCAAAACATGCCACAGTAGACAATAATTCTTAGTATACTTTTTGAGATGATTGAAAGTCTGTGGCTTCCCTTATTATTATTTGATAGTTTATGTCTTTCCTGTTGGTGGCACTGTGCACATAGTAGTTAAGAAAAACTTATGGGAAAAACCACTTTAATTATAATGAAATTCACCACTTGAATGATGCCTGTTGTTGCAAATTCTAGAGCAGCACTTTACACCTCTCAGAACCATCATATTCTAATCTTTTTAAAAATGTGTTTCTATGATATCCCTCACTTAATACTCAGTGGCAATTTGGAGATTCCTGTGAATTCAGCTGAACTAATTTTTTAAAATTACTGAATCCCAATTACCTAATTTGTCATTGAGATTTTGGTGAAAAATAATCACTGTCTGGTATTTTAGACTTCTACCCATGGCATATATTGTAACAACAGCTAACAACAGTGGTAAAAGACAATCTGTAAAATAAAAACAAATAAAAAACAAACAAAAAATCAACTTTGTGATCTATTCAGGTGCTTCATCAATTCCCTTCTATTGTTTTCAATTCATGATGTATGTTTGTGACAAGGAAGCTGTGTACTGAAAAGTGTTAGAAGCAGGGAAGAAAACAATATCAGAAGATGCTTTCTAGAATCTCAGTTAGGATCTTTGAATGAATAGGTAGCCCTCTAGATCGAATAGGATAAAAGGAATTGACCTGGTGCAGCTAATTCAGATAATGATGGAACATTGAGATTCAAGCAAAAGAGAAGCAAACATTTGTACAATATGAGAGGTGATCTCAAATGGACATTGCACCAGTGAAGGATTTAGGTTATTAGTGTTAATCATAACAAATGATGTTTGATTGTGAATGTCTGCTGTTGGACCTTAAAGCAATACAGGTATCTATCTACACATAACTTCAACATTGTGTTAGCTACATTGTCAAATATAAACACGTGTATTGATCATGAATGAGGATCATAGTTAACAGATAAGAGGGAGTGCCAATTTCTATAATCTATGTGTGAGCACTGCATCTTTTCTTTAGAAAAAAATATACATTTACTCTTTCCTTACATTTCAATTCATATACAAACAATTTGTAAAGTTTCTTTGGCTTTTAACAAAGTCGGTTGGCTTATATAAAAAATATTTTTTAATACCAAGTTGCTTTAAGTCCAAAGAAAAGAAACTCCCACTGAAAATCTCCTTATTTCAGCAAGGCAAATGAGCAACACAGATAAACCTAAACCATGTGCAAAAAAAAAAAAAAAAAAAAAAAAAAAAGGAAAAAAAAAAATCAGAAAATCAGATAATACTGTGTCCTACCAAAGTTGTTCTTTGTAATTCTTCAACACAGTTACATACCTTTGCATGTCAATATCAAGATCACCAAATTACAAATCATGAAAACATAATAGCAGATCTGTTTTTAATTATGCATTATTCAATTTTCTAGAAAGTAGTATTGATATATAATTTGTCTGTAATTATATCAACTCATTGTTGTATTCTATAAACATCTATGTGCAGGTTTTTGTGTGGGCATAAGTTTTTAACTTCTTTTTGTATATACCCAGGAGCACAATCATATGAGTATGTTTAGTTTTGTAAGGAGGTTCCAAACTGTCTTCAATAGTGGCTGCACCGTTTTGCATTTCCACCAGCAATCAATGAGAGTTTCTGTTGCTCCATATCCTCACCAACATTTGGTGTTGTCCGTGTTTCAGATTTTGGTTGTTCTATTAGATGTGTAGTGGTCTTTCAATGATTTAATTTGCAATTCTCTAATGATGTATGGTTTTGAGAATATTATATGCTTAGTGTGGTTATTTGACATCTGTATATTCTCTTTGATGAGGTGTCTGTAGAGGTCTTTTGATCGCTTTTAAATCTAGTTTTTCATTTTCTTGTTGAATTTTTAAGAGTTCTTTGTGCATTTTGGATTACAGTTCTCGATCAGATAAGCCTTTTACAAATATTTTCTCCCAATTGGTGGCTTGTCTTTTGATTATTTTGGCCTCAGTTGTTTTCAAGGAAACTAAATCCTATTGAGTGACAAAACATGATCAATATTGTGTGTGTGTGGGGGGCGGGGTGGAGTGGTGTTGGAGAGAGAGCAAGAGGGAGCGACAGAGAGTGATAAATTATTGTGACTGACTTGCTCGATTTCATTTATATTCTATTCCAAATCATAATGTTGGAAAGTTAAACATGGTATTATTTTTAGATTCCATTTCAGCTAATATTCACTGTGCCAAATTGGTCCATCAATAAAATGCATTCACATGAGATTTGAAGGCAGAAATGAGTCAGAGGCAGCTTTTGTAGTTGAAGATAGCAGTGAAATCATGATCTGTGAGTATTCACATACAGTTACTCCAACTGGGCTCTGCATGTAAGTGTCCATTAATCTGCTTGGTGGACATAAGAATCATGTTGTGGGGAATAGAGGTGGAGGCAGCAGCATCCTCCTGACTGCCACATCTTAGCTTCTAAGGTATGTCACCTCAACTTACTAGTCCAGTGGTAGCCCCTGAGAATCCGCTGATAACTTTATAAGTATCTAATACCTTGTAATAGTTAATTATTTCTGTTTGAAGTAACTGATTTTTTTGGTTTTTGTACTGAGCACTCTTCATTTATTAAATTATGTATGATAGTTAAAGCACAAACATCTCAAAATGATTGTGACTCTCCTATGACTTTACTAACTTCAAGGTTTTATTTCATGTGAGAACATTTTTGTTTTAAAGGAACTTAGAGTCTATTTGAAAAGTCAAGACATAATTTAACAACATTAAGTAGCAAAACAAAATTAAAATAAGATATTAGAATTCCAGAGTAGAGTAGAAAATTTGTTAAAATTAATTACAAAAATAGAGAGAAAGTATGTATTGTTGGAAAGCGAGAGCATGCCTTGCTATAGTGGCTGGCTGCTTCAGTATTTTCTCACTATCTCAACCTTTTAACCAATGGCAAAATGCCATTAGAGAGTCATGATGCATAGTTACCAATATGAGCAAAAACAATCCTAAAATATCAGTCTTGTACAGTTGCATTATTCAGTACCAACTTTGGTTTCCCCATTGATTCTGCCCATATCTGGATATCATATTCTATTTGATATCCTTTGCTCTAACTCCTAGTTCACATCTGGGTCTTTGTTCAAATTCATATTGATAGTATAGGAAAGAAGAGTGAAGACCCACATTATTCACATCAGAAATGAAAGCGGGGATGGCATTACTGATTCTATGGACATTAAAAGGATAATAAAAGAATGCTACAAATAACTCTATGCTCACAAATTGGACAACCTAGATAAAATGTACCATTTCTTTGGAAGACACAATTTGCCAAAATTCACACAAGAAATAAACAATCTGCATAGACCTGTATCTGTTAAATAAATGGAATCAATAATTGACTTTCCAAAGCAGAAAGCATCAGCCCCAGATGGGTTCACTGGTGAATTCTACCAACTTTCAAGGAAGAAATTATACATATTCTCTATAACCTCTTTCAGAGGGTAGAAATAGAAGGAATACATCTTAACCCATTCTATGAGACCAGCATTACCTTAAAAACAAACACGACAAGGACATTACCAGAAAAGAAAACTACAGACAATATGGCTCATGAACTTAGATGCAAAAATTCTCAACAAATATTAGCAAATCAAATCCAGCAATATAAAATTATGCACCTTGACCAAGTGAGATTTATTCCAGGTTTGTGAGGCTCCTTCAAAATTTGAAAATCAGTTACTGTAATTCATCACATCAATAGGCTAAAGAAGATTAATTAACCACATTATATCAATAAATGCAGAAAAAGTGTTTGACAAAAATTAACACCCATTCATAATAAAAGCTCTCAGTAATCTAGGAATGGAGGAGAACTCCCTCAACTTGATGAACAATATCTACAAAAAGCATATAGCTAATATCATACTTAAGGATGAGAATTTCCAAACTTTCCCACTGAGATCAAGGACAAAGCAATGATGTCCCTTCTTACCATTCCTATTCAACATCATAGTGGAAGTTCTAGCTAATGCACTAAGACAAGAAAGGAAATAAAAAGTATGCAGATTAGGAAGAAAAACAAAAACAAAACTGTCTTTGTTGACAGATGATGATTGTTTATGTAGATAGATATCCTCAAAAATTTGACACAAACAGCAACAATAACAACCTCCTGGAATGAAGTGATTATAGAAAGATTGCCGGATACAAGGTTAATATATAAAAGTCAATTACTCTTCTATATACCATCAATGAACAAATGGAATTTGAATTTGAAAACACAATTTCATTTACATCAGCACTCAAAAAATAAAATACTTAGGTATAAACATAACATATATGTGTACAAGATCTATATGAAGAAAACTACAAAAATTTGATGAATAAAATCAAAGGAGAAATTTAAAAATGGAGAGATATTACATGTTCACGGGATAAGAGGACCCAATATTGTCAAGATTTCACTTCTTTCCAACTTGATCTATAGATTTGATGCAATCCCAATCAAAATCCCAGCAAGACTTTTTGTGCATGTTGAAAAATGGGAGTAAGACCCAGAATAACCAGCATAATATTGAAAAAAGAACAAAGCTGAAAGTCTGATGCTACTTGATTATTTCAAACTTACTATAAAGTTACAGTAATCAAGACAGTGTTGTATTAGCAAAAAAACAAAGAGCTAGATCAATGGAACAACATACAAAACTCAGAAGCAAACTACCTCAAATATAGTCAACTGTTCTTTGACAAAAGGTCAAAGACAATACTATGAAGCAATGATAGTCTCTTCATCGAATAGTCTGGAAAAACTGGACATCCACATGCAAAAAAATGAATCTAGGCACAGACTTTACACCTTCATAAAAATTAACTCAAAATGGATCATAGACCATTTTAATGTAAACCATTAAAAGTCCTAGAAGATAACATAGGACAAAACCTAGATGACCATGGTATTACAGTGACTTTTTAGATACAACACCAAAGGCATGATCCATGAAAGATATAATGAATTTATGAAAGAAGTCGGACTTCATTAAAATTAACCTCTCTCTTCAAAAGATGATGTTAATAGAATTAGATGGCATGCCACAGACTGGAAGAAAGTATTTTAAGACACACACACACACACACACACACACACACACACACACACACACACGACTGTAATTAGGGCTATTATCCAAAATATACAAAGAACTCTTAAAACACAGTAATAAGAAAACCAACAACTTGATTAAAAAATGAGCCAAAGATCTTAAAAACACTTCACCAAAGATGTACATGTGGCAAATAATCATATGAAACGGTGCTCCACATCACACATGTTTAGAAAAATACAAGTTGAAACAACAATGAGATTCCACCACCCACCTATTGAATGGCCAAAATCCAGGACACTGACAACACCATATGTGGAAAAATGGGAACTCTGATTCATTGCTGGTTGGAATTTCAATTGGTATAGCTACTTTGGAAGACAGCCTGGCGGTTTCTTACAAAACTAAACATATTCTAACCATACAATCCAGTAATCATGTTCCTTGATATTTTTGAAAAGGAGCTGAAAACTTACACCCACACAAAATCCTGCACACAGAGGTTTATAGCAGGTTTCTTTATGATTGCCAAATTATGGAAGCAACCAAGGCGCCATTCAGTTGGTGATTGGACTGTGATATATCCGGACAATGGAATATTAGCACTAAAAATAAATGAGCTATCAAGCCATGAAAAGACATGGAGGAACCTTAAACGCATGTTGCTAAATGAAAGAAACCATTCTAAAAAGGTTATATACTGTATGACTCCAACTATGTGATATTTTGGGAAAAATACAGCTGTGGAGACTATGAAAAGATTAGTGTTTTCCAAGAGTTGGTGGGGGATGAATAAGGGGAAACACACAGTGAAACTACTCTGTCTAATACTATAATGATGAACACATGTCATCATATATTTGTCCAAAACCATAAAATACACAATAACAAGATTGAACCATAATTTAAACCATTGATTCTGGGCAATTATGATGTGTCAATGTAGTTTCATCAAATTCTACCCTTCTGGTGAGGGATGTTGATAATGGGGGATGTTAGACATCTTGAGTCAAGTGGTATGTGGGAACTACTTACTTTCTGCTCAATTTTTCTGTGAACCTAAAACTGCTCTAAAAATTAAGATCTTAAAACAAACAAAAGAAACAGACATTGAAGGTATTCCTCAAGAATCAAGCAATGCATTTGTGGTAGAACTACCAGGGGTTACTGACTAAGCCAAGGTGGTAAAAAATTTTGAAGTACAGTCTTTGGTCATGTCAAACCTTGATTTTTTAAATATCCTTTGGGAAATGTTCTCAAGCATTTTTATGTAAGAGAGTTCTGGCTCCTTAACCAAGACCTGACAATGAGCAATACTATCTCACTACTAAATGTGATTTTTCAAGATTGTTTCATGAGGCTCCCCTAAAATGAAGAGGCGTAAATGCCTAAGAGTATATGGACTTCATAGTTCCATTATCTGAATGGAATATGTCACCTTTAAAGTTAATAGATCAGAAACGTTTCAAGAAGAATGGATTGCTAAATTCCGGCAAATACTTCTGAGAGATTAAATAACAGAATAAAAAGTGTACTTTGGATTTGGGCTAAAGGAAGGATAGTATTTGCAGAGAAAGCATCAAGACACTGACAATTACAAGTTTCCAGGAAGAAAAATACAATAGGTAACCTAAAAAAGATACAAAAATCCAGCTGGAATTCAATCAGACATCAGCAATATTAGATGCTATGATACAGTGGATATGTAGTACATCCATAGGTATTCTGAAGGAAAATGATTTTTTAAGCTAAAATCCTGTAAGCACTTAGGCTTTTAAGTTTTTCTGAGACATCAAGAGATGCAAAATTTTGGACATTCATCTTTCTTGGGAAGTTTCTTTAGCAAGTATGGGAACAGAGTGATGTTGAAAATCAACAAAAGTTTAGTGGAAAGAAATTTCGAGATAATACTATACAACTGACCTAGAAAACAAAAGGTACAATTTGTAACACAAAATCGGTGGGTTTCCAAAACAATGTATTTAAGATCATTATGGATTTCAATTCTCATACAAAATAAAGAAGCACTAGAAATTATGGTCATGATATAGGTAAGGAGATAAATAACATTTTTTTCATGATTAAAGCACAATATAGTGGAGGAATCTTTGGAGTTTTTGCAGGGACTTGAAAAAAGCCAATGTGCAAATAACAAATTCAAAAGTGAAAATGTGTGGAGAAGTAGAAAGAAAGGTGAAGACATTATTATTCTTTCTCTGAAAGTGAACTAGAAAAGTAAGAAGGAAGTTGAAAATGCATATGTTGACCATATTTTTGAGTGTTTTAATAGGGAGCTAGCTAAAGGGAGATGTGGAAGTGAAGACGGTGAAAATAAGAGAAGTGTTTTCATATGTTTTATTTTGTTTTTCTGTTTCATTGTTTTTCAAGAACAGAGCATGTCAGTGTTTTGGTGTACATGACCAACTAAGGGGCAAAGGAAAACACAGGCGAGAGCAAAACAACCCAAGTGCAGTCCCTTTGAGAAAATATGAAAAGTGGAATTTGGAGCATTTTTAATCTTTCCATTAATGTGTATAAGAGCCAAACAAACTGGGTATTTAAAAAAATTCGTTTTGCTTAAAGTCAATTTGATTGTCTTAATTGAGAAGAAGTGTTGTGTCCCCAAATGCCATGTTGTACAAAGAGTAATGTTTTTCCTTAGTTTGTTTGTTTATCAATTGATTGTAACTTGGTGAGACTTCAAAAATACATGTTCTCACAGGTGTTCTACTTGGTCTTCATGAGCACACGTTGGTGCAAAAGTCTCATTGAAATCTCTGTGAGAGGTGCATCACGAAATTTTTAAATGACATTTTCCGTATGAACTGTGTTTTCTATTTATACAAAATAATCATCAATGAGTCATTAGTAGAAACAGACTTTGTCTGACTATAGAGATTTAGATTTTCTCATATAAAGATTTACTGTGACTAAATTAAATATTTCAGTTATTCTAGAGAGCTTATCACTGTCCTATGTTGAGATTCAGAGGCAATAATAAGATGGTAAAAACCTTGATGGGCATACTGTTACATCAGGATTCCTTTACAATGATAACTTTGTAGCAATCCATTTGCTTTTCAGCAATAATCTATTTCATAATAAGGAATTGTATATATAATCAACAATATGCTTGACAAATATATATTATATGGCATATCAAATATATATTATTTTTCCTTTGCAGAAAGAACAAAATAAAAGATAACCTTAACTAATTAATTTGTTTTATATACATATTTTGTTTCTGAAAGGAAAACTTTTAATAGCTCAACTAAAGAGATCTAATACATAGTGACTATTTTAAAAGAATAAGTAAGCTGTATTGAGGAAAGGGTAAATGAAGGCAGTTTCAGAAAGAATAAATATATGTTATATAATTATATGACAGAAGTAGAAGTTGTTATTACAGCATTACATGTGTGAATTTTCTGGCTTTTGAGGGGATGCTTCTGAAAGTACTCATGTATGTTTAGATTTCTATCATCTGTAGGCTTGTATACTGCTATGTAACAAAGCAGATCAATAAGCTGTGAGCCCTGCAAGAGATTTCTAGATGACTACTCTATAATAGCTATGCAGGCTCTGCTCACATATATGGGATCATAGATGTGCACTGATGTGGAAGGAACTACTCATGGCCAGTATAACAAGCAGAGAACTTACTGATGAATTAGGCATATAAATTTTCTTTTTGAGAGGGTAGAGAGGGAAGCTACTCATTCTAGAGAAAGGAAAATAGCAGGCAAAGCTTACTGATCTTACATAGTTGTCCTTCTGTTGAATGTAAATTATTCCTTTGCAGTATGGTTCAATAAGAGTATTCCATTTCAAAATATAGCAAAAATGACTAGCTGTGTTGTGCTTGGAGAAAACGATTTGATATATGTGGGCCTAACTTACAATATAAGTGTAGAAATAAAATTATATAATGAGTAATCTAATTAATCATTATACTTCAACCCACAGCTAGTGAACCCTTATAAGAGCCTTATTATTTCAAATCACTACACTGTTTTTGAGTTGAAAATATTTTGGAAATATAACACACCTACAGAGAAGTGTACAGCTATGCACACAGCTGGGTTAGTCACTGCAGTGTAAAAGAACTTGTGCAACTTCCACATAGGATGTGAACCCCAATATTCTGAGCACTCGAGAAGCTCATTTCATGTTGCCTCCTAATCACTAATCTCCCATATCCAATTTACAATTATTCTGACTTCTAAGAAAATATTATTGGCTTATTCTTAAGCTTTATATTAATGGAATCATACAGGGGTATTTTTGTGCCTGGATTCATCTCTTAATCATTATTTTTATGAGAGTCTCCCATGCTGTTACATGCTTCAATCGTTCATTTATTTTCATTGTCATACAGTGTTTCACAGTATAAATATATCACAGTTCATTTATCTTTTTAGTAGACATCTGGGTTGCTTTCAGTGTGGGGATATTATGAATAATGTTGGTATGAATATATACTTGTACATGTCTTTTGGTGTGTACAGGTGTATACTTATCTGTTGGATATAACTCAGGAATACAAATGCTTGTTCAAATGCAAATTTAGTACAATGTGTCAAATTCTTTTCAAAAGTGATTTATCCAAAGTACATTATGACTACAAAAATATGAGAGTATCTGTACATCCTAACATTCTAACTGCCATTTGCATTGTCAGTCTATTTAATATTAGATATTCTAGTATAAGGGTAGCAGTAGCTTATTGTGGTTTTAATTTTATTTTATTGATTACTAATGAAATTCAGTAACTTTTAATAATTTGTTGATTATTTTTTTAGTAACTTTTTTGAACTGCCTATTCAATTTTCATGTATATATTTATTTTAAATGATATGTCTTATTTATTATATATATATCTATATCTATCTGTCTATCTATCTATCTATCTCTCTCTCTCTATATATATATATATATCTGCACTCAGCAGCCACTTATGCCTTAGGTCATGGAAGCAGCACCCCACAAGCTCAGCATGGCACACCAAGGCCTTCTTGCTATAGGATGGAGCCAAACCTGGGTCCTCTAGCATATCTCACCTGCAGGAGGTAGTGGCTTAGCTTCTACTTAATCCCTTGCCATATACTATAGCACTAAAGGAGGTGAACTCTCTTTTAGATCCCTTGGCTACTTGGAGAGCGCCTTGAGATGAACTGAGCGATGAACAATGACAGTGTAGCTGAGACACTATGTGCACTGTAGACTTTATCCATGGCATTGACACCATCATGCATGATGGAGCTTAGTGGAGTGTTGCTGCTTTCTAGCCCTTAACTAGGATGTCCTTGATAAAGGACACGATCCAGGGTCAGCACAATTGGCCAAACTTTAGGCAGCCATCTGAGCAGTGGATAAGGCAGCCATCTAGCAACAAGTAGATACATTTGCAAATTTTTACCAGCTCTTTGCCATTGGGTGAAAGATTTGCCCATTTGGGTGAAAAAAGTCTGTAACTATCTTGCCCCCAAAATACCCAAAATATAAATCAAGGTGACACATGTTTCTACACATTTCAAGGACACAGTACAAGGTCTTACCAGGACACTCCTCCTGCCGTTCAGAGGAGTTCCATATATTACTGATGGTAACCAAGATAATCATTTCACTTCTCAGAACACAGGTTTCCCCCACTCTTTGAAAGGAGAGCTTCCTATGAAACCTTTTGTAAGCTGAAATGGCGTAAGTGAAGAAGCATTTTCCAATAATTTATATGGAAAATGTTTTGAGCATTCCCAGACCCAAAATTCAACGCATGCACAATGTCTTTATTTCATTCACCTTGTTCAAGATGCTTAATTGTGTCCAGTTTTGTGCTAAGCGTAACTCCCTTATGAACTTTCTTAGGCTTTTCTGATATCTTATCACATACCTTGCTAACAGATGCACAAAATAAATCAAGATAGAGCCCAGATGCTCACAGACACAGTTCAAAGTGATGGGGCTTGATGCTGAGGTGAGTGTAGTTCTCAGGGAAGGATCTTGGAGGTGCTACTCTCACTGCTTGAGGTGCCCACTGCATCTATCATGGCTTGCTGCAGAACAAATGCTGAATACTGTTACAGCTTTTTGCCTTTTTTCGTAAAAGCAAAAATCCACTTAGGATTTCTTTTTGGTTAGTGGAAACAGGTACCAATGCAGGTCTTTTGTAAAAGCGAAGTGGTGTAATTCAAACTTTCCAAAAGCAGAGGATACCTCTACTACGTGCTGGGCTCTTGAAGACAGTGGTCAGTGTTCTGTCTCTGCCTCTCGGAGTTAGGCAGCTGGTTTCATTCAGAGCCATGATCAGGTCCTCTAAGAATGCTTATTTAAATTATAAAATAGCAAATTGGCTCCCTACTGGTATCCCTATTGCCACAGCCATTGATTAGTATAAATCATGCCCTCTGGGCACATATGTTTCCTACACCAGTGTCATAGAGTACCCTCAATTGCTTTTATTGTTTATGGAGAGGGTCACCTCTAAACGTCATGTTTTTGATGACCACCTCATCATGTTGCCTTCTCCCTCCTGGTGAACTGCCTACTTCACTTCCCAGGAAGGCACTTCTCCTGCTCCCTAATAGCCTCAGTTATCACTAAGGTTTAAATTGATGTCAAGACATCAAAATTTGGTCACTTTGGTGTGAGGCCTGAAATTAAGATTCAGTGTTATGTGCTGTCTTGATATTGTAAAATCAGGGGGCCTCAGAAGGTCTAACTGCAAGTCACTGTACCTGCTTTTCTCCCTTGGAAAAGGTTTTCCATCTAAACAGCTTTCTTTATCGAGCAACCAGGCATAGAGCCTGCCTATCACTGGCAAGCAGCCTTCAGGGCCCTGCCAGCCCAAAGAATTATTCAAACAAGCCAATCGCATCTTCCTGTGGAAACCATGGGCCACCTTATCCTCTTGTCATTACAAAGCCTGCCTCCCATAATTCCTGCATGTTCACTCTGTTCCCAAGTAGAACCCCATGTGGCCCTGCACTGTGTGATGTGTTCCACCCCTGGGTTGTGAGGATATATGACTAATAAATTGTTGTTGATCTCATCTGTCCAATGTTGGGTGTCGTGTGTTTGGCCATCCTCATCACTAGGGTAGGAAAACCTTCCTCACCAATGGGGTGGACAGTAGGTACTCAAAACAGTGGCTATGAACTTCATCCCCTCCTCCCCCCACCCCTTTTTGTTTTCTGTAAGAAGAAATGTGTTTTTGGCCAACCCAGAGTGTTATGGGTTGAATTGTGTCCACTCCCCCAAAAATATGTTGAAGTTCTAACTCTCGCTACTTTCGAAGGTGATCTCACTGAGAAATAGGGTCATTACACATGTAATTACTTATGTTCAGATGAGGTCATACTGGTGTAGGGAGGACCCCTAATCCAATATGACAAGTATCTTTCCTTATAAGTAGATAAACATCTGAAGACCCAGAGACAGCAGGGAGGATGCCATGTGGCAACAAAAGCAGAGATTGGAGCTGTGCAGTTGCAAGCCAAGGAATGCCAAAGATTGTGGGCAAACCGCCAGAAGTTAGGAAGAGGAAAGGAGACTTTCTCCTCCCCTACAGGTTTAGAGGGAGAATGACCCTGCCAATGCCTTGATTTTGAACTTATAGCCTCCAGAGCTGTGAAACGATAAATTTCTCTTGTTTTAAGTCACCCATAATGTGCTACTTGTTATAGCAGCAATAGAAACCTAATACACTGGTTATGGCATTAATCTCACACCCTCTGGACATTTCCTAACAGACCTCTGAAGGTGTTTCTTAGATTAATATTGGCTAATTGGTTAATATGCCTTAGTTTACCGTATCATATATGTGTTCTGCTTATTTCATATATACCCTTTTTTACTTTTAATGAGCTTGATAGACGTTTCAGGGTAGTCAGACTTTTGAGGCCTTTTTCTTTTTGCCTGAAAGTATTATTTTAAACTCTAGATCACCTGTAACTTAGTACTTCCTCAATCCTGACTTTTTATAATCAGACTTAATTTTTTTGTTTATGTCATTTTTATAGTCCTTTTAAAAAGATTCTGACGTTTGCATGTGATATTTTATTGTTGTCATAAATAAACATAGCATACGTTTTTGAACTACTGAAACTATGTCTCAGAGATATATACCTTTTCCTTCATTTTTTTCTGGCATTAATCATTATAAATCTAATGCCAACCGATTTGTGTGTAACCATTAATCTTCCATGAATTGATGCTTATAAGCATGCAAGGTTAGGAATTTATTTAATGCAGGAAATGCTTATTTTTAAAATATTATTATGAATTTATTTTATACTTAAGAAATACCAATAATCCATTATTTGAATTTATATTACCTCTCCTATATTTGAATAATTTTTTTCCCATTTTATCCTGTTTTTGACCTTGCCATTGTAATCTGAAGGCCGGCCTTCCTGAATTTGGCCTTTTACATTATAACAGTATTTTTTTTTACTGATGATTATATACTTTTGAATATGACTTGAACTATCATTGTTTTTCTGTCTTTATTTTCATTGCCTGCTGCTTCTCATCCTGTTCTCTTTTTATTTCTGTTTGAATGGCTTTATTATTGTGTTCTTTTACTGTTGGTTCTATAGATTTCATGCTTTCTTGATTTCTATTGTGAATTTAGAATAAATACTTCCTAAATATATCTGTAGTAATTTTTCCAAAACTACCTTGTTCCTATCATCACTAAGGCCATGTTCTCATTATATTAAAACTATTTACCCTTGAATAATAATATGTTTGCTTATATATACCTTTTGACTGTGTAAACAGTGGTTTACTTTTCATCTGTTCAATGGTACATATCATTCTTAATACTTTACAGTATTCTAGGGAACTTTTATTCATGTGGAAAGGAATATTGAGCAAATTTCAATTGGCAATTTGTTTAACATTCCATTTATTAGGTATCATTCTATTAAAACGTTTTCTAAAATTTATTACTAATCACATAGTTGGAAATATAAAAGCTGCAACTTTTTATAAATGAATTATTTCAAATTTGAAACATTGATCACAAATTCATTTAATAAAAATCCTCTAAAGTTTGATAAAATCTTAAGATTGAATACCAAACCAAGACTTTTAATATCAAAATATTTTAAACATTTCAAAAATAATCAAAATTAAAAATAATTGCATTAATAACAAAACATTGTTTTATTTACACATCAATTTTGGAATACAAACATCATGGGTTTAACTTATATATTTTGTATTAGCTCTCTATTTTTTCTAATACTGTCCCTGGGATTAAATTAATGTTATCAAACCCAAAAGAAAAAAAAATGCTGTTGTAGCATAATAAAGTTTGCAAATTTTGGTCTTAGGACATAAGACTTGATATTACCCTCTATGTGATTAAAACCAAAGACAACAATGATCAGGTTGGCATCTTTTTCATACACAGTCACCCCTCACCCCTCAACCACAGTTTCACTTTCCCTGTTTTAGACAGCCATGGTTAACTGTGGTCCAAAAATATGAAATGGGTAATTCCAGAAATAAACAATTCATGAGTTTCAAATTGTACATCGTTCTGAGTAGCATGATGGAATTTCACACAGACTCACCTTGGACATGAACCATCCCTTTGTCCAGGGTCTCCACACTGTATACACCTGTCTGACTTATTTCACTTAGCATGATAGTCTCAAGATCCATCCATGTTGTTGCAAATGACAGTATTTGACCTTTTCTTATGCTGGTTGATATTCCAATGTATATATGTACCACATCATCTTTATCCAGTCATCTATCATAGGACACATCAGTTGTTTCTATGTCTTGGCCACTGTGAATAATGCTGCAATGAACATAGGGGTACATATATCTTTATGGATAAATGTTTTCAAATTTTTGGGGTAGTTAGCCAGGAGAGGGATTGCTGGGTCATATGGTAATTCTATTCTTAATTTTTTGAGGAACCTCTATATTGTTTCCCACAGTGGCTGTACCAGTTTACATTCCCACCAGCAGTATATGAGGGTTCCTTTTTCTCCACAGCCTCTCCAACACTTATTACTTGTCTTGTTGATGGTAGCCATTAAATAGGTGTGAGGTGGTATCTCATTGTGGTTTTGATTTACATTTCCCTAATAGCAAGTGAAGTTGAGCATCTTTTCATATATCTGTTGGCTGTTTATATGTCTTCTTGGGAGAAGTGTCTGTTCAGGTCCTCTGCTTGTATTTTAATTGGATTGATATCTTTTTGTTGCTGAGTTGTATGAGCCCTTTATATATTTTGGATATTAGCTCCTTATCAGAGGCATTTTTGTAAATACCTTCTCCTATTTGGTTGGTTGCCACTTTGTTTTGTTAATGGTTTCTTTTGCTGCGTGGAGGCTTTTTAGTTTGATATACTCGTAGTCCTATTCCTTTATTTTTGCTTTTACTTCCTTTGCCTTTGATGTCAAACTTACAAATCCTAAGACCAAAGTTCATACACACAGCACCCACACCCATCCATTACATTTCTAACCTATATTGCATTTCTAAAAATGTTATTTCCAAAATATACTATACCCAATTGTCTGACTCCAAACAATTTATAAATGCCATTCTTTGCACTTAATTATGGTAGAAAGAAACTGCATAAACCAGAATATTAAGTGTTTAGCCTCAAACTGTGCAAAGGTATGGGGTTAGTTTTTTTGTATATTGTGGCATATTTTGAAATCATATTTAAGAACAAATGCTGATTAAGGCTCTATGACACCTAGTATGTAATAAATGTCAGTGTCCTAATTGAAATGAGTGTTTAATTTCCACAAAAATGTTGTGTTTCTATAAGAACATTTTCCTATTCCCTGTTGGGGATATTCATGGAAATGCAATGATAATATAAGCTAAGTGCTGCTAATTAACTAAATATTATTCATAACTGGGGTACTACATATTAATAAAGGTCAAAAATTCAGTATTTCATTTCTGAATACTTTCCTGACAGGATGAGCCAGAGGCTTCTTCTAAAATTTCCATTTTAGAAATCGTTTTCTTGATGAATGGCAAAATACTAAGATATTCCCCTTCTCATTAGCTGACTTTTCTCTTGAAAGAAAAGAAAGTTAGGAAGGGCATTATTTACCTCCTTTATACAGGTTCTCCATTCTCACACATGCTTATGTTTATAATTATTTTAATTTATTTTGTAATATATGTGATCAGCACTGGATTATTTGTCAATTCCATTGAACATTCCAACACTTTTCCAGGGCAGGGCTGGTTTTGTCAATAGTTTCACAATAAAAATAGATTTAAGTTCATGATTGATCAGGGTGAGTAAACAGTGAATTGTAAAATCCTGTAATTTGGATACTCCTGGAGATCATAGAGAGAGATTTTATGCTTCTTTAAGTTTAAGCTACTTGCCAGAACTTATTGATGCCAACATGCATCCACACACGCGCACATACATGCACACATAAATACAACACCTTTATAACATTTGCCTTCAAATAGCATAAAATTCAGTAGCACTTTTGCTTAATATTAGCACATAGTCATTCCTTGGCTTTAAAAAATTTTTTTCTACCTGTGTAAATGATTTCCCCTTCTACTGCTTTGTTAGTATATATGGAAGACTAAACAAACAAATAAAATGTGAAAGTACACATACACATGCACGCATGTGCACACACACACATACACACACACACACACACACACACACACACACTGTGTCAACAGTATTCAGCCAAGCGAGCCTGACAAACCTGAAGAATATTTAGTTTTCTTATTAATAGGTCTAGGCCAGATAAATATCTGAGGGACTTCATTTGCTTATGATTGTGGGCAAACCACACAGTACTTTATAGACATTCTACTGTGGATATGTTTACATTTCCAGAAGCTTCCTAAGAAAATTTTTACATATTTACTTTTTGTTTTGTCAGCACATTCTCATCTGTATATAATTTGACTTCAATGAATAAATTATAACACTATTTCATGACTAATGGCATTCACAAGAAATTTAGGGATTCTTTCTAAGCCTTAGTTATCTTCTTCTAAAACAAGTGTTTCAGTTGAGTAACTCAGCAAAACTGAACTATAAATGTATTTGTTAGTTATAATGTCATCCTTTAGTCTATGAATATTAAAAATAAATAGAGTCAGCTGCACACATTCTTGAATAAAAAATATATTCAGATTTGGTTGACTTGTTTCAACTGATTTTTTCCTATATGAAAAGGAAAAGCATTTTTAACAAAACAGCCAGACATAAGAGGTTCCTCCAATGCTAGCCAATCACTCAATCGAGTAGCAGGTATTGAACAGACCATCACAGGTGCTTTTTATATCTGGATAAGTGAAATAGGGAGAGTACACTAAGATGAATTTTCAAGATGATGACACACAAAGGGCACATCAACTATCCTAGAATTACAAAAATGAATTAGCAAAGAAAATAGCTATTGCTTATTTCTAGTCCATTATATTTTTCATGTAAAAACATCCTCACATGGAAATGTCAGGTAAAGAGAAGATTCAGGAACTTATTTTTACTTTGTGGTCAGATTTCTTGAATACCAGATTTTATTTAAAAAACAAACAATAATTAGTTCTAAGGACAAATAGAAGATGATTCAGTTTACATTTTAAATAGCTTATTTTTTTCTGAATACCTCAAGGTTTAAAATAGATATTAAAATAAGCATTAATAAGGTATGTAAATTTTCTATCTACTGCATATAGTCATATTGCTAGCTGTTTATGTTTTTATTTTTTAATACAAAAGACACTGGATATATTTTAGAATAAATTGTTCATAATGACTTATATTCAGTATATCAATTCAAAAGTTGTTACAGAATATATTTAAAATTTATTTTTAATACAATTTTATATTAGCTTCAGGTGTACAACATAGTGATTAGACATTTATATACCTTATGAAGTAATCACCCCAATAAGTCTAGTACCCACCTGGCACCATACATAGTTACTACAATATTATTGGAAATATTTCTTATGCTATATTTTACATCCCAGTGATTAATTTTATAATTGGAAGTTATACTATACTATAAATATTTTATATAATCCCCTTCACTTTTTTCACCAACCCTCCACCCACTGCAACCTCGCAGCTATCAGTTTTCCTCTGCATCCATGAGTTTGTTTCTGTTTTGTTTGTTCATTTATTTTGTTGTTTTAGGTTCCACATATAAGTGAAATCATATGGTATTTGTCTTTCTTTATCTGACTTATTTCAATTAGCATAATATACACTCTAGACCAATCCATGTAACAAAAGGCAAGACTTCATTCTTTTTTATGGTTGAGTAATATTCCATTGTATGTATGTACCGTATACCACATATTCTTTATCCAGTCATCTATCAGTGGGTATCTAGGTTGCTTCCATATCTTGACTATTGTAAGTAATGCCGCAATGGACAAAGGCATAATTTGAGTACTCAATCTTTGTTGCTACAAGGCAGAGGATGCTGTGGAATGCACTTTGCAGAAAATAAAGCAGTTGGATCACTCTAAGATTGAGGAAAGAAATAGAAAGAAAGAAAGAAAGAAAGAAAGAAAGAAAGAAAGAAAGAAAGAAAGAAAGAAAGAAAGAAAGAAAGAAAGGAAGGTAGGAAGGAAGGAAGGAAGGAAGGAAGGAAGGAAGGAAGGAAGGAAGGAAGGAAGGAAGGAAGAAAGAAAGGAAGAAAATAAGGAAGATAATAGATAAATAAATGACAACAAAAACAACAACAAACTGACATAAAGCAGTTTCTAACATGTAGAATCCCAAATTAGGCTTCACATAGTGATGGCTAATATTATTGCTTGTGGTTTTAGACTATTATTCCTTGTGGTTTAAGAAACTGAAAAATGGAATAAAAGTGACCTATGGTTTGCATTTTATTTTATTGACTACATTAAGACATTGCAATTACACCATTTCCTACAATCATAATTTAGTGTATATTTCTAAAATTTTAGTTTAACTTTAAGAAAATCTTGTAAATAAAAATACTGTTAACTTTTTATCTATGTCTTTATATTTAAAGTGAGTTTCTTTTAGACAGCATATAGTTTGGTTTCATAATCTTAGTCTTTTAAGTGATGTCTTTAAATCATTCACGTTTAAAGTGATTATTGATATGGTTGGATTAAAATCTATCACACTACTATTTTATTTTTGTTCCATTTGCTCCTAGTTTAGGTTTTCTGGATGTTATATAGAGTCATATAACATACAGCCATTTTCGTCTGGCATCTCTCAGTTAACACAATGACATCAGGTTCATACATGCTATAGCATATACAAGTACTTCATTCCTTGTTTCTGCTGCAAAACTATTCCATTATATGGATGTATTTTCTTTATCCATTCATCAGCTGATGGACATTTGGTTGCCTCCACATTTCTGCTATTATGAAGAATGCTGCTATGAATATCTACATATTTTTATATGGGCATATATTTTCCATATATACCAGTAGCATTGCCAGTCATTCTATGTTTAACTTTTTGAGGAACTGCCAAGCTGTTTTCCAAAGTAGCTGCACCATTTTACATTCCCACCACCAATACACGAGGGTTCTAATTTCTCCACATCTTCACCAACACTTGTTATTGCTCATCTTCTTCTTATCATAACCATCCTAGTGAGTGTGAAATGGTATCTCATTGTGATTTTGATTTACATTTCTCTAATGTCAAATGATATTGAGCATCTTTACATGTGCTTATTGGCCATTTGTGTATCTTCTTTTGAGAGCTGCCCATCGCCCATTTTTAATTAGTTTGTCTGGTTATTGTTGAATTGCAAGAGTTCTTTATGCTGGAAGCAAGTCTCTTATCATATATATATATACACATAATAATATTATATATAACATATATAATGTATATAACATACATATAAATAATTAATCATTAATAATGAATTGGGAGACATATTATATACATATATAATCTATTGGGTGGTTGGAAAATTCATGACATACTTTTTCTATGTTTTTCGTTGGAAAAATGCATCATGACTTTTCCAACCACCCAAGAGATTATATATGTAATATATGTAATATATAATATGATATACATATAATATTATATATAATATTTTCTCCCAATTTAGGTGGTATCTTTTTACCTTATTTATTGTGTTCACAAAACTTTTTAAATTTGGTGGAGTTTAATTTATGTCTTATCTTTCCCTTTTATTGCTTGTGATTTTTGGCTTCATATATAAGAAACCATTGCCTAATCCAAGGTCACTGAGATTTATTCTTATGTTTTCTTCTAAGAGTTTTATAGTTTTAGTTCTTTCATATGGCTCTATGATTCATATTAAGTTAATTTTGGTATGTGTTATAAGGTATAAGATGCGAGGTCTTTTATATGTGATTATTGTGTTGTCTGAGTACCATTTGTTGAAGAGATTATTTTTCCCCCCATTGAATTGTCTTGGCACTTTTGTCAAAATTTAATCAACCATGAATATTAAGGTTTTTTTTTCTAGACTTTCAAAACTTTTTCATTGATCTATATGTCTATTCTTATGCCAGCACCACACTGTTCTAATTACTGTAGCTTTGTAGTGACATTTATTATTATTATTATTATTTGAATAAAGATAATTTTATCGGAAAAATTTGCTTATAGCTCAATTGTCTCTTAGCTCAGTCATTGCCCGATGGCTCTACTTTATGAATAATACAATGGTACAATTTATTTTCATTCTTTGTTTCTTTTATACACTAGGAATATGAAGTTTAATTTTATGATCCACATTCAACAACTCTGCAAGAAATTTAGTTATTTAAATTTACTATTAAGATTACTTGTAGCTACTTCTAAGTGTACAGAAATTTTATATTCAAACAATTTAATATATAAACTACATATGTTGTGGAAGCCTTTGTGCTTTAAAAATATAATACTTTTCTTCTGTAAACATGATTTAATAACAATTTAATTCAAATGAATTTTATGGCTTCATTAAAGAGGTGAACTCCTTATTGATATCAATTAACTAGAGCGTGAACAACATTGAAATGAGCACCCTTTAGTCTATAATGCAGCAGGAGAGAAACAATTGCTTATTGATTAGAAAAGATCTTCCTGGAATATGCATATCAATTATGAAAGCTGTTTACTTCTTCAACTGGACTATCTATCAATCCATCCATTCAAATCTATAAGCACTGGGTCATTGTCTTAGGACACAGGACATACATCCCATGCTAGAAAATGTTTTTAGTATGGTAGACATAAGTAATTAAATAAAAACTGTTCTTGGTGATTATCACTAAGATAATAGACAAGCAGAGAGAAGAGGCTCTGAGACCAGATGGGGTCATTATTAAAGCTTTATGTAGTAAAGTTTAAAGTTAATATATGAAAGATAAGTAAGGCTAGCATGATGAAACCTTCTAGGGACTAGTACTGATGCCAAGTGGACATTAAATTCTCTATCTTGCTCCATTAAAAAGAATTTGTTTTTCTTCCTGAAATTATGTTTTTATCCCACCCCAGAACACAGAAGAATTTGTGAAAGTAGCAGTTATACTCATAAAAAGTAACGGTTTTAAGTAGAAGACATTTTAGATGTTAAGCCTATGTTAAGTATTAACTGTGGATATTTGTTGAAGACACTAATAAAGAATTAAGTTGTATGATTTCTGTTTGGCTTCATTGCCTTGAAGGATGCTGAAGAGTCCTTCTTATAAGAAACATAGTTGTCTCATGGTCTACTCAGATCCTGTGATACATTTGGGGAGGAGTAGAATTGAATGGTTGCCACTCCAGTCGCCTGTGTTTTGAGGAAGAAGTGAGAGTGGTTGTAGGTCTACAGACCCTCTTTTGTAAACCAGGGTATATATACTGCACACATTCACAAAAATTCTTCTGCTCTCAGACATCATGATCTCTCATTGTACAAATTTCCCAGTCTAACTCTGCAATCTTATCATTCAACCTAACTGACTACCCACCCTCATGTGTGAGAGTAGATTATGACATATTTTTCTTGGAAGAAAATTCTCACCATAAAAATCTGATATTTTTTTATTAAAAAAATTGTCATGAGAACCAAATCAATCACACTTTCCTCCCAATAACAGGGTATTTTTTTTAATACAAAATGAGTTTACACTGTCATTAGGAGGAAAACAATATCATAGCACTTAATATTGTGTTTATTTTGTTATAAGCACAACTACCAGAGAAAATCAACTACTTCTAGAGAAGGAAAATCTATGCTCGCAAATACTTTTTTATACAGGATCTGAGTTAAATATTATGTTCCAGTGAGATTAGCTAACACCAAATAACAACAATGAAGAAAAAGCCACTGAAATTCTTGAGAGCAAATAATCTGCCATTCTCTATTTCTGTATGTGAATGTTATCGGCTCCAGCTATCAGGAAGAGCCTGTCAATCAGCTCTATTGCTGGAATGAAGGAGTAGATGGTACAGTTTAATTTTATTATGGAAATTGATTTGCATCTTTTATATTTCTTGATTGAAATCTTTCCAAGTAATGGCATTGAAGAAGACTCATAAAACTGCCATGACTGGGGTAATAACTATTATTATGATCAAATTTAATAAAAAAAAACTTGCCTGCAATATGGGAACTATGAATAATTCATGTAAACTGTTGCTTAAAATGTGATAGAGGGGAAAAGACTTGTAGAAAAAAAGCCTTAATGTATCCAGACAGGGATGATAATTGGTTTTTGCAAATAATGAATACTTCATGTGCAAACCAAGACTAACAAGAAGACTCCACACAGAGGAAATATTTCCATATATCTGATTTTGCAGGATAAGAGGGATAGATAGATTTTAGAAAGGATCTGTCAGAAAATGCGTATTCAAAAAAATTATATTTTAGAACATCACAATGGTTCTTTTAAATAATCAGAGACTTGAGGAATATTTAAAATAAGTCCGTATTCACATATTTATGAATGATTTGTGAAAAAATGAACACTGACTTCGGTGCTCAGTTTTAGCATTTTCCTTTCTGTTTTATTTAACAGTCTCGGAACCCTAGAAATCCAAGTTAACCCTAAAGAATTTGCACAAGTTCAGTATTGGAACATTATTTATTTGTTTTAAAAAGGAAGTTTAAAATTTTTGTTTTTATTTATTTGCTATATTATAATTTTTACATGCATAGTTATATCTCCAGCTATAATCAAGTTTTCTATTTGAGTTTTGTTTTAATTTAATTTTATTTCTTTGAACCCTGCTAATATCTCTGCTTCCTGCATTTATTGGCTACCATCTGGTGGGAAAAAATTGTAACAGCAGAGGAAGGTTACAGTATATTTAATAAGACAAAGGCTTTAATTGTAAATATGATCGCCACATAATACTGACATGGGTAGCAAGCTTGATACTAAAATAATGTTCTTATGCAGTTACATTGTGATTATACCTCTTCAGCTCTTAAATACTTTGAAAATCTACATTTAATTGTTTGTGTACAAAATAGTTATCATACTTTAATAAGTTCTAAGAAGGTTGGGCCCAATTTGTTTTAATGATTTCAGTGAAACCATGATGTTCTGGTTACCAGGGCAGCCTCGGTTTACAGACACTGTTTCATTACAATTATCAATAGTGCCCCCCTTTCACTCTCAAACTGTACTGCACTAGAAGATGAATTACAGAATCATTCTACACGTAATCAGGCAATTAGCATGGTGCCTGTGGACACACCGTGCATTAAATAGTTTTAATTCTTTCAGCATTTGTATTATTTTTTTCATTTATATTAGATAACGGAGCATATATTCTCTCACATTGGAATTCCTCATGAAGATAACATCAAGAAAATAAACTTTGAATTTTGAATCAAACATGTAATAGCTGACCAGCCACATCACATCTCATTATTTTGAAAGTGATGTATATTGAATAGGCTATAGCTTATAAAACCTGAGATTTTTTCTTAAGCAGTTTAAGCACAACATGGAATACAAACATGTGTTCTTTGGTGATTAGCTCATGAAATTGATCTCCCTGCCCTTGTAAGTAAAAATGGGCTGAGAGAATGATTTGATAGACACATTACTAAATACGATACACCTTACAGTCAAATGAGGGCAAAAACTGATATAATTACATCACATATGGCAGATGTGATGTATATATTATATGGGCAGAATAATTATCATTATGTTCGTTAGTACATTCTCACTGTTCATGCACAGAGTGCTCCTTAAGATTCATCCCTTAAAGAAAAGGTTAATAAATCTCAAAAAGTTTTGTTTGTATCTATACTATTTAAGTTATAATTTTTAATCTTTAAAAATAATTCCAAAAATGGCATTGTTGCTAGATATGTTGTTTCATAGAGAATAATAAGGCAGAAAAGCAAATTAAAAGACACTACAGAGAGACAATTAGGAAAAATTTAGGCTGTGTGAAAACTATGTAGAACAAATTACTTATATCGTTTCAACAAATTCTAAAGGGAAGAAAAAAAATTAAAGAGAGGAAAAATAAACAAAGAGAAATCTAAGAGACTCATCAGTTAATTCTAGTGCATAGATCTTATTTGCATCTTGATTCCAACAAATCAACTGGAAAACTTTTGAGGCAGCTAGGAAAATTCACTGAATATTTGATGATAATAAGGAACTAACTCTTATGGTAATTGATATTATAATTATGTTTTTGAAAGATTGCTTATTTTTAGAGGTGCATATGAAATATAGAAGAAACAAAATGAGGTCTTGGTTTAGCTCCTTAAATAAACTAATATGGGGTTAACTCATGGGAATAAAGATCAAACAAAATTGATTATGAATTTTTATTGAAGATGAGTGATGGGTACATGGTATATGGTTACATTGCTATTCTCTCTCTCTCTCTCTCTCTCTCTATATATATATATATATATATATATATATAATCTCTACATGTATATATATGCATATATATTATATATATATAATATGTGTATATACACACATATATATATATATATATATATATATATATATATATGTATGTATTCTTTCATGGATATTCTTAATGTACTCATACTTCTTTTAGCATTTTCCCTGAATGATTTTTTTTAAGATACCTAAGTTTTTTGCTAGATTTGGTAATATTTTATATTGAGATAGAGGTGCTTTTTTTAAGATTTTATTGGGGAATTGGGGGAGGGACAGTGTTGGGGAATCAGGAAAGGGAAATAGACAAGTTGCTGTCCTTTTGTTCTTCAGTCTAAATGTGGAGGACTCACTTCACTGGCCCTTTTTGGTATTGTGATCATTGCGCTCTTCCCGGATGAGGCAGATGCATTGCCGGCCTTTGGACGGCACTCACGGCGGCTCACAGCAGCTCACACTGGCTGCTGGCCACTCACGGTAGCTCATGGTGGCCCACTGCCAGCCAGCCCCACTGCAACCTATACCATAGCTGGCGACTCAGGGCAGCGCAGCCCAGGTCGAGCTGTTGTTCACCATCTTAGCTGTAGAGGGCAGTGTCACTGACCCATGAGGGATCCAAACCAGTGGCCCAGTTTCTCAGAGCTCCTGCTCCCAAGCCAACCCTTCATCAATAAGCCACTGGGCCGGCCTGAGGTGCTTCTTTTTTTGTATTATAATATTTTAATGTTTTGGTGGTATTTATTAAAACACAAAAAGGAATTTATAAAAATGTATATTGTATAAAATAAGGACTCATGTAATTTTGTCCTAATGGCTTATAAATGAAATCTTTGAATGAGAAAATATTTCTTTGACTGGATTTTGAATATTTGCACAGAAAACTCAGTGCTTAGTTTTTTCAAGGCTCCAATCATATCCTTTTTATTCCTCAGAAATTACATTTTAAGTCCTTAAGATGATGCAGTTCAGTGCATCCCAATGTTGGATTTTGCAAATCTTTTCATTCCCCAAATTATTACAGTTAGACAATGATGTGAACAGCTAGACACATCAGAAGCAAGAGCAATTCAATTGCTAGGACAAGTCATATTGATACATTATTTCATCTGGAATGGCAGAATTCCTCCCATATAAAAGAACTACCAAATATTAGCTCTAAAGGTGCATCTTTTATTTGTTCATTTTAGTATTATATATATTTTTTGGTTCAAGTTTAAACAGAAATGATACAGAGTGATAATGAAAGTTTTGGTAAACATGGTTTTAATTAGGCTCAATTTTAAACTTTAGTAGGTTAATCATTTATGCATAAAATGTGTGCTGCATTAACTATACTTGCCATAATCAGTTTCTATGACAACCAAGAAGCTGGAAGATTATATTGATTCATGCACGTTGGTTTCCAAGGTTGTGACCGATTTATTAGATCTATTATTGTATAAAAATGACTGGCAATAGTAACTCTAAAATGAGTGATAGCATTTCAGCATTTAAAATACTCTTACACTTTAAAGACTATTTACATGCTTAAAAAATCCTTATGCTAATAATTGGGGACAGCGAAATTAAAGAGTGAGTGTAAAGTACCTATATAGCTAATGAAACTAGAAAAAAAAACACAGTCTTTAGTATTTTTAGAAATATTTTAATTACCATAAATGTGTTATTTTCCTATCTGATACTCATTGCTTTTTAAGTGATACAGTTATTTCAATTGTTGCTACTTCTTGATTTATTTATACCATGTTATACTTGCATTTTATTTATGATGTCAACGCTATTTAGTTCCTCTTGAGTCTGTTGTCCTCTTTACTGTGATGTCATTTGTCTATCTTCTCCCACCACCCTAAAAATATTCATTTTATTAATATTATTTTAGTGATTATGTTAGAAATTTAACTTCTTTACTTAAGTCTAATGTTAGTTCGTATCTTTATTCTCTCCAAGAGAGTGTCAGATATTTAGAATAACTTTAATCAAACTCTTCCAAAATTTTATGAAGTCATTGTTATTTATTTTAGTTCTTTATTCTTAAATTTTTATTTAGTAAGACAGTATCTTTATTCTTTTAAATTTAGATTGTTAACTACTTACCGCTTTATTTAGATCATTTTCTGTCTCTTCAGCTCTGAAAATTTTCGAGAGTTCAGAGATTTCCTGCCCAGCGAAAGCCAAACGCCTGAGGCAGAGACCAGTATTGTGCTTAAGGCTGCCCCTCTCTCTAACAGATCTTTGCTTCCTAAAGAAGGAAATATTGCGGGAGAATTTATTGTGTCTTTAGAACCTTCCAAATTAGCTCTTCAGCCTCTCACACTGTTCATAGAATAGCCAAGTAGCGGTTATCTCATGGGGAAACTGCCATGCAGTTGAAGCCCTTCCAGGTACAATGTGTTACTTCAGCTGCACACAGCTGATCAAAATAAATAAATACATAAAAATATCAACTGCTCTTTTCCAGGAACTCTTAGCTGAAGCTTGCCGCCCCAGTCTTCAGCTAGTGACCAGGATCTGCAAATGCCCCAAGGAGTGAAAATTTTTGACCTGAGGGATGAATATACTAATAGACAATGGCAAGACCATATAGGAGAACAGACATCTGACCCCAAGCCTGCTGCAAACAATCCAGAAAGTCAGATCAAAATCGATGCAGCAACTGGCCCAGGACAATCAGAACTTGGACAATGATTACTGGTGTTCTGTTTTTTGTCCTTACTTCCAACTCAGATCCATTAGAGAAAGCCAGTTACAGTCTCCCAAAGAAGCACATAGGAAGCCCCACTCCTACTTAGCCTGCCTCCACCTTCCACATGCCAACAACCTCCAATGAAAGCTTACCTAAACCCTCCCTTTTTTTCCTACCATAAAGCTTTCCCACTCCCTGCCTGCCTTTGAGTCACTGCCAAATGCTGTGATGGTGGCTGACGGCATTGCTATAGCAGCCTCTTTCTCATTTGGTTTGTCTTTGTTTATTTCCACATAATTCATTGTAGAAGGGTGCCTGTATCTCCGGAATTTTATTTAATCTAAACAGTTCATAATTTATGAGGTTTTGTTTTGAATTTATCTGATTTTTTTTCTAGTTTTGGCAGCAGAGGAACGAATATGCCGTAAACTCATGAATTCTTGCTAGGAGCAGAGGTCCAGGTCAGATATTCTAAAAGGAACAATCAAAGCCTGGGATACTTCAAGCGTTGCAACGGGGCCAGGTGTTTAACTACGTGGAGCCCCATCACACAAAGAACAATTCTCCCTGGCCAAGAATGCTGCCCTTGCTTCATACCTTTAATGCCTTAACCCTGAAGTATCCTGAGAGTTATGCTTGGAGCAGGAGTTGGCAAATAAGGCCTCCCAGGCCAAATCCAGTTAGCCACCTGTCTTTGTAAATAGAGTTTTATTAGAACACAGCCACAGGTCTTTGTGTAATACTGTGGAGAGAGATTTCTTTCAGTGCTATAATGGCAGAGTTGAGTAGTTGTGACAGAGATTGTATGGCCTACAAAGCCTAAGATATTTACAATCTGGATCTTTACAGAAAAAGTATGATAACTCCTTGTTTAGTGTACATATTTCAGATATTTTTTTCAGCTCTAGAATTTTTATTGAGTTTTAAAAATAGTTTTAATGTATGCTCTCATTGAGTTTATGCTTTTCTTTGAATACTTGACCATTTTTGTAACAGTTCTTTCAAAGTTCTTGACTACTAATTCCATCATCTCTGTCATTTCTGGTTCTAGTTATATTGACTAAGTCATTTCCTGGTCATGAATCACATTTTCTTGTCTCTGTAGAAGTAGTGATTTTTAATTGGATAGTGGGTATTGTGAAAGTTAGTAGATATTGATAGAAGTCAAGGTTTTGTTGTCTTCCTCGAAGTATATAAGGATTTGTTCTAGTGGGCAGTTAGTTTAAACTTTCTTAGGGCACTTCTCAATTAACTAAAAGAAGTAGTTTAATCCTAAATTGTGACATTTCTGAGGTCTCCTTTGTTTTCTCTGGATGTCTAAAAAGTCTCTCTCCTATGCCTGGTTAGAATTTGAATATCTCCCTGCCATCCCTATTTAGTTTATGGTTAGTGCCTTTGGAGCTGTTTTCTGTGTAGTAGTTGTTTTTCTCAGCTTCATAGCGCCTCATTCTGTTCATGTGTAATTTAGTATTCAAAAAAGACTCAAAGGAATACAATGCAAATTTATGGAAATCTTCATCCATGTAACTTCCTGTCTCTCACTCTATCCCAAATTTAAAGCCATTTACAGACTTCCTGAAACCTGGTTTCCATCTCCTTAACCAGAAAATACTGCTCTGCTCTGCTTCAGTTTTTGCTTTTTGCACCACAGTTTGGAAAGTGTCTCCAGGCAGAGAGCCAGGGTGATTAGAGGGCTCATCAAGTTCATTTTCCTTTTCTCAGTCCTGTGCTGAAAGTACGTATTTAATACATTTTGGATAATAATTTAGTTGTTTACAATAGAAACAATAGTCTGTTACCCATAACAACATCATGGCTGGTTAGGTATTAATGCAGTAGTCCTATTAGAAAAGCAACACAATTAAAATGATAAATTTAACAGGAATCAAAGTGTTATGGGCTGAATTATGCCTCCCCGCAAAGTTCTTATGTTGAGGTCCTAAGTTCCAGTACCTCGGAATGGGACTTTATTTGGACATAGGGTCTTTCAAAATGCATTCAAGTTAAAATGAGGTCATTAGGGTGGACTATCATTTGATATGAATGATGTCTTTATAAGAGGAAATTAGGACAGACACACACAGAAGGGAGACCATGTGAAGACACTGGCTGAAGACAACCGTCTACAAACCAATGAGATGTGTCTCTGAAGGAAAGAACACTGCTGACTCCTTGATCTCCGATGTCTAGCTTCCAAAATTGTGAGAAAATAAATTTCTCTTGTTTAAGCCACCCAGCCTGTGGTACTTGGTTATGGTAGCCCCAGCAAATTAATATACAGGGTTTATTTTAATTAATGCTAACAATCATTAAGTTGTAAATGGATCTATAATCATCTACATGAAAGCAAGGAGGTGATAGTAAAAACATTTAACGAACAGTAAGGCACAGTCAGTACCAATCTATCAGAGGACGCCAGCTACATCTTTGTTCACTAGTTGGATATAAGCCCTAAATCAAGTGAAAGGGATGAATGCCTTGGAAAGCAAATAGTCTATATTCAAATAACAAACAGTATATGTTGGAATATGAGCAAATGTATTCATTTATGGCCTTAATTGAAATTCCATTCAAATCATGTAAATTATTGTGCTTGTTCATATTTTTTCTGGGAATATTTTCATAGCATTCAGTGTGTAACAGTTAACATCTTGAGAACCAGTAATTGCAGAAACTAAGTATAATAACATGCTGTAAGTTTTACCAGCATTTAAAAGCATAAACTTTATGATATCATCCTGTATAATATTATATACTTTTGAAAGATATATTCATATATGAAACAATGTTACTGCTTTTATAATTTCAAAAATAATAAAGCAGAATTGTAATAAAAATGTGACTTCTAAACCACTCGATTGGTTTCTAAAATATGCTTTTAAAATGTCAACCTATCAAAAAGAATCTATTGAAAATTACTGTGTTCTCAGCCCTGGGCTAAATAAAACAATTACTCATCAAGGTAATAGTGTATTGGGCCTAGCAATCTAGTGGGTGTACACACTGCACACAATTCTATGCCCAAAGAAGAGGGATAACCCAAGGAAAATAGATTTGCGGGTGAAGGTCATCATGGGATAAAGTACATGGTATTAAAAGTATTAAGTAAGCTGAAATTCCTAAGAGAAGAAGAGGCTGACAATTATAAGATGAAGTATAAATCACAAAGCTTCCTGGAATCCCAGGATGTCTTAGTTTGCTAGGGCTGCCTTAACAAAGCACCACAAACAGGACGATATAAACAACAGAGATTTATTGCCTCACTGTTGTGGAGGCCAGAAGTCTGAACTTAAGGTATCAGCATGGCTAGTTCTTCCCCAGGGCTGTGAGGGAAGGATCTATCTGTTCCAGGCCCTTTTCCTTGGTTTATAGATGATTGTCTTCTCCCTGTTTCTTTTCCTATTTTCTCTATTTATATCTATCTCCAAATTTCCCCCTTTTTTATTTATTAAATTTATTGGGGTGACATTGGTTAATAAATTATATAGGTTTCAAGTGTACATTTCTATAATACATTACTCTGTATTTGACTCCCTTTTCTTTCTTCTACCACTCGCCTTCCTCACTTACCCTCTGGTGCCACAAAACTGTAGTCTGTGTCTGTGAGTTCAAATTTCCCCTCTTTATAGGGACCCAGTTATATTGTTTTAGATCCCACCCTAATGACCTCATTTTTAAGTTGATTTCCTCTGTAAGGTCACTTTCTGAGGTAGTTGGGGACAGGACTTCAATATATGAATTTGGGGGCAACACAGCTCAACTCATAATACAGGGACAATTGATCAGAAGACCCAGAGGCCAAGGATTCCTTTTTTTTCAATGATTTAGATGTCTACCTGAAGTCCATTCCAGTTAGATTTAGGACAGGAATTGAATTAGACTAATCTGCGTATAGCAGAAAACACAACATCACAGTGGTTTACAAAAGCTAGAGGTACAGTTTTCCCTCATGTGAAGAAAGCCCAAGCCTTGATTGGAATCTTCATAGATAACACGGACCCAGCTTCCTCCTATTTTTCTATGAAACCTTGACATTTGTCATCAAGGTCACTTTGCATATGAAGAGATCTGATAGGGCTCTAAAAATCATGGCTGTATTCTCAGGCTATTTCCCAGATAAGTCAGGTCTCTTTAAACACCCTTCTTGGGCGTCCTAAAAACATTTCACTTAAAAACACCTCATTGACCATAATTTAATCAAATGGATTATTTTAGTTGAAAAATGTAGCATTTCAGCTCGGTATGCCACTTCTCCAAGTAAATTGATTTACTTTTAAGGAAAAAAAAAACTGGGAAAATGGATATCAGGTGGCAAGCAGAAGTCTCGGGCTCATTTGTCCAGGATTAATGGCAGATAACATGCAGAAAGGAAAACTAAGTTCCTGCAAAGAGACTAAAAGGTCAAGTAAGAGATGCTATTTTTTTGAGATACCAGAGAATTTTCCAGGAATTTTTCAGAGATTTTTCTTTGAGAGGTCTTAAAGTGGTAATTAATGGTGAGGGTAAGAGTTGGATTAACCCTATTTATCAATGTGAAAATACAGATTTCTAAGCATATCTTATCACTTTACAGAAACACTGATGTGATTAGAACTCCTCTGTTCCTACATTCTGATAGCCAGCAATACAAGAATAGGAGGTCTGCAAAACAATATACAGATTCCTATTAGTTGTGATGTTGCTGTTCAGGCATGAATTTACATAGAGGCTCTAGGCCTTGCTCAATATAACATAGGTTCTGATTAGATTTTCTATGTAGTTGGACCAATAAAAATTATGTAATTATAAGCTATCAGTTATTAGGTCTACCAAGCAGTGTGCTAATTATCTATTATCCTATTATTACTTTATTAACACTTTGTGGCAGATGTTCCATCCAGTTTTACCAAGTAAGACATTGAGGCTTAGAGAAATTATTTGATTTTAATGGTAACATGATTGCTTGGTGGTAAATTTGGGATTCACAACCAGATCTGTCTGACATCAAAGCCATTATGATAAGATGAACTCTAGTTCTATATGAAAGTCATCAGTTAGGAGACAGTCTCTCAAAATAAGACAGTTGCAGCTAAATCTGTTTTCCTGAGAGACATATGTCATAGTTTTCACTCTGTTCATGGCATGTTAAAAAAAAAATGGCAATTGAATAAAATAGGAATGTGTATGCTGGAGAAAGTCTTAGGGGAGAATAAACTTTCTTTAACCATTTAGTGGTCTATAATATTGACAAGGTAATACTCTTTGTTCTGTATGGGGTGAAGAATAGAACTAGTGATACAAGGGCCATGGAATTATGATATAAAGAAGATATTTTTTGTTTACTGTAACTCTGAGCTATCCACTGATAAAACTGGTAACTTCCTATAGTGTGAGTTTCTAATGTCAGCAGACTTATCTATGCAGAGTACTCTATGTCATATCAATGAACGGTTAGTCTATTAGATACATTTGAGTGTCCCTATTGTAGGCTGAATTGTGTTCCCCCAAAACATATGTTGAAGTTCTAGCCACTGTTACCTGTGATTGTGACCTTATTTGAAAACAGGGTCTTTGCAGATAAAATCACATTAAGATGAAGTCATACTTGATTAGTGTGGACCTTAAATCAAATGACATGTGTTCTAATGAGGAGAGAGAGGTTTGGAGACACACTAAATCACAGACATTTATGGGAAAACAGAAGCGGAAGTAGAGCGATGCATCTATAAGCCGAGGAATGCCAAATATTGAGTCAGGGATGGATTCTTCCTTAGAGACGGACGAGGCAGCATGGCCTTGCTAACACCTTGATTTTGGACTTCTTGCCCCCAGAACTACAAAGGAATACATTTATCTTGTTTTAAGCCACCTAGTTTGTGATGCTTTTTTATGACAGCACTTAGACGCTAACATAGTCCTTTTCAAATGTGAAAACCTCCCGTCTGCTATAAAGAGACTATACACCTCATAGAAAAGAGTCCTAAAATAAGGAAGATTCCAGGGAGGCGGTCATCTTAGGTTGGTTTGTAAACAATCAGTGATAGTTTATATTATACAGAGAAAAAAAAGTGAAAGCAAATAAGGAGAGAAACCATGTGAACACACACCCGAAGGTTAAAAGAGGATGTGCTTGTAGGAGGAATTAGATCAGACTGAATAAGAACTGGGGGAGCTAGTTTGGAATATTGTAAAATGAACTTGGGATGTTCAAGTGTGGAAGAGTAGAGATAGTATGCAGTCCACTACAAGGAATTCAAACTTTGAGAGGTTTGTGGGACAGAATGAAGGATTAGAGCAAGAAAGAGTGTGTACAGAAAGGAGGGTGCAGGATTCGTCAGAAATGCCTGGAAACTTAGCTAAAGAACAGTGATTCAGGATAATCTTCATAAAACAAATGAGGTTCTGGAAGTAGTGGCTAAGATACACAAAAGGATAAATGTGGGAGATATTTGAGAGAGAGAGAGAGAGAGAGAGAGAGAGAGAGAGCCCAAAAAGAAAAATGCATGATTTAAATCTCTCGGACAAAGAAAACAGTGATATTGTTGTTTGGATCTGTTGTCTCTGTAAACGGCTAGGAAGTAAATATTTTAGGTTTTTTAGGCCATAAGGTCTCTGTCACAGCTATTTCACTCTGCTGTTGAGTATAATAGCAAAGATATCAAATTTTCCAGCTTTTTTCCCCCTGAGGACCACTGGATAATTTGCCATTTCTTAATACAAATGGATTTTATAGATTCCCATTTGATGTCCAGGTACCTTGAAGTAGATAGTGCTAATATTTGAAACTGTAATGTTTTTTGCCATTGTTTTGTTTTTTCTAAATATTATCCTGAAGTGAAACTTAATTTCATTATATTGTTGTATTCTTTAAGCAAATGATACAATAATATTTTGAGGCATATCCAGTTATTAATGCAGTTAGAGGGAGCATATTTATTTTTGAGTATATTTTCAAAGGGAATGGTAGAAAATGTAAAACTGTACAAATCAGAGAGAATGCATGTGTTCTTGCCTGTCAGTAATAGGTTTGCAATTTTAACATTTCTTTTATGAATCAATGGCATCCCATTGCAGATGATTGCTCATAAGCAAGTATTTCTGATTTAATCTAGATCATTTCTGATGCAGGGCATTGTGAAAGTCTCAATTAGGAATGGAAATGTGTGGTTCTATTTTCACATTTCCTACAAAAATTTAAACCCAAATTCATAACTGCTTGCCAGATCTATAGTGTAAGAGCATCTTTGTTCATTTCACGTTTTTTTTTTGTCAAGAATAATATGTCATACCTATCATGGTGTGTAATTACTATGATTTGTGTGTAGTATTCAGTGTCTGATACTTTTCTTATTTATATAGGATTGTTAGAAAATTGTTTTTCCCAGTCTAATAAATACTTTTTATCTCTGAATATGATTTAAATGAATAAACTCTTCACTGACCCTTTTTTGTTTTTTAAACCTACAAAAGGGTCATATTTCTTGGTTAGTGAACATCAAGTGAATACTAACAGCCTTGTAATCAGAAAGTCATTTTATAAAACACAGGCCATAAATTATTCACCGTTTGAAGTATTTTATTTATATGTAAATTCATAAAACCGCCTTCCATGCTAGTAACAAGACATTCGTTGGGTTGTGAAGAAAGAGATATGTCTAGATCTCTTATATCATTTTATATATATTTGATAAAACATTTGAAGACTCATTAATTTATGTCAGATTTGTAGAGAGGCTTTAACTGGATTAGTGTACACTTCAACTTGAAGTTGAATTCAAGTGCATCAGGTTGATTCTTTCTCTAGGCAAGAAATTACAATGCTAATGAAGCCGGGAGGGGAAGGGCCCACTGCATCCTCTGCTGTAGGATGTCAGGCTTAAAAATGTGAAAAGGTTTTTGAGAATTAAATGATGAACATGAACTATTTGGGATACTGTAGCATTAGGAAGTAATTAGATAAAACATTCATTATAGGGTGAAAGATTATCTCTTTTTCTCAAGTATTTCAAATATCATTATGCATGTTTAACTTAAAATAGTAGAATTTTGATTTAGCTTTATTTGAGGATCTCAGAGTTTTTTTTATAAGTACAGAAGCCATGAATGTACAGAAGCTTTATCTGTAGAGCCCCTTTCTTTAGTGTGGACTGCTATAATAAAATGTAATAGAGGTGGTGGCTTAAGAAGACTTATTTTTCACAGTTCTGGAAGCCAGGAACTCCAGGATATACATCACGGTACATTTAGTGTCTGGTGAGACCCTTCTTCCTGTCATCTCATTATGTCCTCACATGGCCTTGCCTTAGGGCTTGTACACGGGAGGTGGGGGGAGAGGAGGGGGGAGAGAGAGAGAGAGAGAGCTCTCATCAATTTAATATCTATACTATATATCTTTTCTCACATGCACTCCCATGATTCCTCTCTAATAAGTCTATCATCAAAACACCATTAATGAGGAAAATAAATGATAGGCAATGAAAACACATACATAATTTTAAACATATTGGAAAGCAGCCCATAATCAATTATATTTCAGTAGAACAAGCATAGGCAATCATTTCTAAATAACGTTGTTGTATTCAATTTATTTAATAGTGGCACTCTACCTTAGTCAGTCCTAAATTGGATCAGTAGTTAATGAAAATAGGCACTAATTAAATACTGCTGATTTTTTATTGTGTCATGAGATCAGATTTTCTAATCAAATTAAATATATCCAGTATGAGAACTGGATATATTTAAAGATTCCTGCTTTCAAATTTCACTGCAATGGAGAAAGCTCATTGTAAAAGGAAAGGTTTTATAATCTTGCCACTACAATTAAGTAGCTGAAATGTTATTTTATGGTTATGGATCAGACAACCCAGGAAAATCAAAATAACAGTCTAAATGGTAACACTTCACTTTATGATCTGTGATGGATGTAAATTGGGACTTGTAATTCCCTATTGAGGAAACACAAAACTCTAGAACATTAGATCTGCAAATACCTTCAGAATCTCTGTATGGAAAGCCCACGTTTTGCAAGTGAATAGTAGGCCCCTGAATACTGTAGTTTGCCCAAGACTAAAGATTTAGCAAGTGAGCTGAAACAAAATTCACATTTCCTGGCTTTCAGTTTGTGCTTTTAGCAGTGCATCATTCAACCCTCTTTATATTAATGCATTTAACTGGTATAGAAATTATCCCTCCTGGTTTTTTGTTTGTTTGTTTGTTTGTTTTTTAAGATTTTATTAGGGAATTGGGGGAGGGGACAGCACTGGGGAATCGGGGAAGGGGAACAGACAAGTTGCTGTCCTTTTGTTCTTCAGTCTAGTTGTGGAGGATGTCGCTTCACTGGCCCATGTTGGTATAA
>NW_017732139.1:499034-503820 GCF_001890085.2 Hipposideros armiger | reverse complement strand
GGACTGATCTGCCTCACCCGGGAAGAGCGCAATGATGGTGCCAACTTGGGCCAGTGAAGCAACGTCCTCCACAACTAGACTGAAGAACAAAAAGCAATAGCAACTTGTCTGTTCCCCTTCCCGCAATTCCCCAGCACTGTTCCCGTCCCCCAAAAACCCCATTAAAAATCTTAAAAAAATAGCAAAATGAATGGCATTGGAGAGGCCATCTCTGATCATACTTTATATAAAGCAAACTTGCTTCATACACACCCCCACCCCACATCACCATGCAGGACTCCTTACTGAAAATACGTGGATAAAGTGAAATTCTGGATGCTGAATGGTGACAGGATCTGCTCAATTACTTGATTAGGTCCAGGCTTTGTCTCCTAGGCATGAAATTGGAGAGTATGAAGGGTTCTATGGAGAAACGGGCTCAAGAGAAAAGCTTTACAAATTTTTCCATTTGTAAACCTGTGATTGAAGTGGCTAATTCCCAATGAAAACATTCTTTATGGGTTCCACCAGCAAACAAGGCTCACACGGGTGCAGCAATTTAGTGTCTATAAACAGATAGGGACACATCATCAGAAATAGAAGAAATAGTATAAAGCCAACAGAGACGCGGGGGGGGGGGCAGAGGAAAGAAGAAACGGTGACAAAATAGGCATCTCATGGATCACAGTGAGAGAAGGACACTTGTGTGTATGTATTTTGATTTGGAGGTGGGGGACATTCAGTACATAATCAAGTTCTGAGAATATTAAATTCTAATTTTCTGCTATAGAATGTAAATAGTCAATATTTAAATTTTAAAATCCAAGGAGAAGCTTCATAAACGAAGAAGTATTTTTCAGATATATGGATGGTAATATCAGACACCCCTCCCCCCAAAAAAACCCCGAACTTGAATAGTTGAGAGTAGGTGGCTCAGGAGGACGGGCTATTTAATGTAGATAATAGTCATATAGAAAGAGGTGCTTATAGTGTAATTAAATGGTTTATAAAATATATAATGGAGAAGGCTAAGCATGAATTAGTCAATCAGAGTTTTAGAAATGAGTGTTAACTACTGTAGAGATTTTCTGATGGTTTTGAAGTTGTACTGGGAGAAATAAGGAGTGTGGGGGAAATTATATCACAATTCCTTTCCTATCTAAGGAAGGCAGAAATGGAGGGAGGAAGACATGTCCCCCAGAGGATGCCTGAGTGGCACTGAGAACAGAAACTCTCTGGACTGGAAAGAGCAATAAAACAGAGAATCAAATCTAAAGAAGGAGGACCTCTTTATGTGCAAGAAGATGTGAATCCTTCAAGATTTGCCTTTCGAAATATATAGAGAGGTGATTCTGTGAGGCTCCTATGACTGGTAACATTCAGGTCATGACATGTCAAGCATTCTGGTCCTGTGAACCTGCCCAAGAAAGTTGAAGCAGTCTGCATCTAAGCTGAAACGAACTTCTTACCTGTGAACTCCAGGAACTAGCAGCATTCTGACAACACACACTCGGCACGCTGACTCCTGTCCCGGCTGAGTCACCTGCCCGAGTCTGAAGCCATCAATAGCGAGGGGAACGGCATCACTGACATAGGCCTAGGTGAATCAAATTCTTTCCTTCTTTTTAGGAGGGAAACTGTCTTTTCAAAGGATGTTGATGTTTTGTGCAAGAAGGGATGGGTGGCCTTGAGAGGTGCTGCCACCGTCACACTTGTAAGTAGTTATAGGTTTGCCTCCTACTTTCAAGTACTGGTAGCTTTTATTTAGTTCTCCGACCACAGGAGACTGGGCTAAAATGTTTAGCACAGCGTTACAAAGTCATAGAGATATTATGGCGCTTTTGCTTTTTAAATTTTAAACATGAGCTGTTTATTAAACGTTGATATATTTTTCCATTTTATACAAATTTTTTTCTGTGTTTTTCTTAATGAGAGGGTTTATTTTTTTTAATCAGGTATGAATTTTGAATTTATTACTTCTTTTATACATATTATATAATTTTGCAAGTTTTCCGTTCTACATATTGTTGTTGTCCTGTTAGTATGAAAAGACTAATGATAGGTTTATTTTCTTGAGACAGTCTAATATTTGTGAAATAATTTTGTGTCAATCATATCATACTCTGTAAATGTACCTCAATATTAATATTACTGGTATTTTACATTTAGAATTTATAGTTTATATTAACATGCAAGATTTATCTGCCATTTTTTCAATTACTGTACACTAGTTTATAGTTTTTATGTCAAGGTTATCCTATTATCTTAGTTTTACAAAATGAGAATTGTTCTTTCTCTATGTTTTGCAAAAGTTTAAATGACAAAAAAATTGTGAGCACCTTTAAAGTTTAAATAGCCTGTGACACAGTATGAGCCTGAGAACTTTGGAAGTACTTTTTTGAAAATTTCAACAATTTCTTCAACAATTATTATTCTATTTATATTATATACTTTATAGAGTTATGCTGTTTTTAAAAATCAGCTATTTTAACTAGATTTTAATGCATTCATATAAGATTATATAATGCATTCAATAATAATTTTATTTTTTTCATTGTATTTTATGTGCTTCTTCTTATTCATATATATACAGAGGGTGCCAAAAAAATTATACACACATAAGAAAGGGAAAAAAACTGTATTAAAATTATGCTGATGGTAACCACTTGGAGCACCTCTTGTAATTATAGAAGTAAAATGCAACTTGTATTCATCTTTTCTTACTGGTATATATTGAGCATTACATCTTTAATAGTAATGCTATTAATATTTTTTTAATAGATTTTTTCCTTTCTTAAAATGTGTACACATTTTTTGACACTATATATGAGAGAGAGAGAGAGAGAGAGAGAGAGAGAGAGAGAGAGAGAGAGAGANGGCCTCTAGACGGCCGCTCACAGCGGCTGCTGGCCGCTCATGCTAGCTGCTGGCCACACATGGTAGCTTACGGCAGCCCACTGCAGCAGGGCTGCAGCCTATGCGGTCGCCGGTGACTCACGACAGCCCAGCTCCAGGTCGAGCTGTTGTTCACCATTTTAGCTATAGAGGGCAGTGTCACTGGCCCTCATGTGGGATCTGAACCGGGGCCCTGCTGCCCAGAGCTGGCATCCCAAGCCAACTCTTAACCAACACACCACTCAGCCGGCCCTATCCCTCATGTTTTTCAACACAGCCAAGCTAGCTCCTTCTTTGATGTTGGGCTATAACATGGGCTGAGATAGAGACACAATTGTTTTACTTTTCTACAGAATACTGTGAAAAATAGTAATGTCTACAAAACCTAGAGAAGGTCTTGGTTTTTTCATGGGCCACTTATCTATTCTCCTACTAGCAACTGTAAGAAGGTTTGGAACTCCCTGAAACAATGTACTTTCCACAGATAGCATGGTAAATCATCAGGAGACTGACATTTCAGTTTTCAGACCCCCAAATTTTAGGGAAAACTCATTCCATAGGAGGAAAAGTAAATACTGTGGGGGCACAAAAAGATGACTTTCTTCCAACTTTCTAAATTCTTCTAGCTGGGCTAATGTTCAAATTAACATGAGACAAATTAACAGGAGAAAATGCCCAGAGTTTATTATAGGTGTACAGGCAGGGGTGTGATAGGATATGAGACCCAAGGACAGACCAGCAGAAGTTGCAGTTGGAAGAAAAGAGGAAAATTGAGAACTAATTGAAAATGCTCTGGGTAGTAATAGGTTCTATAATACTTTAAAAAATGACTGCAGTTGCATGTTAAATATCACCTACTCTTGTGTGTGTGTGATATTTTTAATATAATTTTTACATTTTTAACAGTTTTCCTTTGCATGAAATGAAGGAATCTTTGATTATGACATGAAATATTCTATTTTTTTAAGCATTATAAAATATACTAGTTTCAGACAGATGCGATTGATTTCAATGGCATTATCAGGAAAACATCTGTGAGGTACAATGCTATTCTGATGGAGTGAAAGGGTTAAACATCCCTTCATTTCTCCACTTTGGCAGACCTCCCAAGGCTTTTACTAAGAGACTGTTTATGTTTTCTGCCAGGTGGATGCAAATACATACTACAAAAAGGAATTAATTTACTAAGGTATGATGCATCTTTTCTCTTTTCTATTCTGGTAATTGAATATTCATCACCTAACAAATGCCGTTAATTAGCCAATTATTCCATTTACTGATGCAATTCCTATCAAAAAAAGGAAGAGTGGGAAAAATCTAATTTTTATTTAGTTACTACTGTTCATATAATTTTAAAACTCTTCAACAGGTACAGTACATTTCACTGTGATGAATCCTTATTTAATAACTATTGGATTTAAGCTTTGATCTCTTTAGGAAATGGTGGCTTTAGGTTACCAATCAGTCAGTGTAACAAAATCTCTTAGCTAGGCTGTGTATTTGCCTGAATTTAGTAGTTTGGTAAAATTAAGCAATGGTTGTGAACATTTCCTCAATTTTTAAATTTGTTTAAGGTGGGTGATTCATTTTGGAAGCTGTTTTAACAGAAGTTTGTTTTAAGAATTTTAATTATGTACTGTGGTATTTTGCAAAGAGATCACTTAGCTGTTCTTCTTAAAGGCTACTTTATAAGTGATGTAAATATTAAAAACATATTTCTCATTGTTGTAGTTATTTGTTCTTTCATTACTTTTGTATCCTATGTTAAGTATTACTTCTGTTCAAAAATAGCGAAACGAGGGGCCGGCCAAGTGGCACGATGGTTAAGTACTGGCTTGGGATGCCAGAGGGCCCCGGTTCGGATCCCACATATGAGGGCCAGTGACACTGCCCTCTACAGCTAAGATGCTGA
>NW_017732139.1:366547-496009 GCF_001890085.2 Hipposideros armiger | reverse complement strand
AGATTTTTTCCTTTCTTAAAATGTGTACACATTTTTTGACACTATATATGAGAGAGAGAGAGAGAGAGAGAGAGAGAGAGAGAGAGAGAGAGAGACAGAGTGATTAAATTTAAGGAATTGGCCCACATGGTTGTAGGACCTGGCAAGTCCAAAATCTTCAGGGCAGGCCAGCAGGTTGAAAATTCTGGCAAGAGTTGTTGGCAAGAGTCTTTTTTTTTTTAATTTAAATTTGTTTGGGTGACAATGGTTAGTAAAATTACATAAGTTTCAAGTATATAATTCTGTAATACATCATCTATATATCACATTGTATGTTCACCACCCAGAGTCAGTTCTTCTTCCATCAACATATATTTGACCCTGTTTACCCTCATCTACCACCCCCATCCCCCTTTACCCTCTGGTAACCACTAAACTATTATCTATATGAGTTTTTGTTTCTTTATTTGTTTGTCTTGTTCATTTGTTGCTTTCAGTTTTATATCTCACATATGAGTGAAGTCATATGGTTCTCAACTTTTTCTGTGGACTTATTTGTGTGACTTATTTTCCTTAGCATAATAATCTCAAGATCCATCCATTTTGTTGCAAATGGCACTATTTCATCTTTTCTTATAGCAGAGTAGTATTCCATCATGTATATACATTTCAGCTTTATTTATGGTGGCAGAGACATGGAAACAACCAAGGTTTCCCTCGATAGATGATTGGATAAAGAAAATGTGATATATATATATATATATATATATATATATATATATATATATATATACACAATGTTATAATCTTGAGTCTGAAGGAAGTCTAGAAACAGAATTCCTGCTTGCTCTGGGGACCTCATTCTTTGCTCTTAAGGCCTTCAACTGATTGGATGAGTCTTACCCACATTATGGAGGGTAATCTGTTTTACTCAAAGCCTACAATTTGTAAATATAATTATATCTTAAAAAACACCTTCACAGCAAAATCTAGACTAATGTTTGGCAAAAAAAACTGGGTACCACAGCCTAGCCTAGTAGACATAAAATTAACCATCACATTTGGGTTTTTTGTTATCAAAGTGCTATTGCTTTCAGGCATGGAGTTTACTGCTGGGCTATTTGTACTGGACCTTGTGCAGTGGGGCTGTGATAGGACCTTTAACTGTAGCTGAGTAGATTCCTTTGAAGCTTTGTTATCTTCACTCTTGTGGCTAATCGAGAGCTGCACATTTCATCATTTTGCCTGTTTTCTCCATCCATGATGACTGTCACTTTTTTTTATATCTGAATCACAAGCTTTGTTTTTTTCACCAGACAATATTTATGAAATAAGTTGTAAAAATGAAAATAAAGCAATAAAGAAGTCCAGGGATTTTTGCAGCATATAAAACACAGATATAAGCTATCCTAATGGATCAAGCAGTATATAGGTCATATTAGACTGGAATCATCAAAACTAAATTTTATAATTTTTAATTTTTTTATTCATTTGGTAGATAAAATGGTATATTACACTCTTTATTTCATAAATACACAAACGGTTTCAACAATTTTTTTTAAAGGTAGGAAACATTAAAAGCAAATTGTTGAGGTCATAAAAAACCGAAAGGCTGAGAAACTTATGGTCTAGGACTAGGTAACTAAGGTGACATGACAAATAAATGTAACGTGGTATCATAGATGGGATCCTGGAGTAAAGAAAGAACGTTAGAAAAAAAACAAACAAAGAAATCTGAATAAAGTATGGTCTTTAAATAATGATAATTTATTAATTTTGGTTCATTAGTTGTTACAAATGTACCATAATAATGTTAGCAATAGTGAAACTAAGTATGGGATATGTGCAAATTCTCTGTAATATTCTTGCAACTTTTCTGTAAATCTAAAATTATTCTAAAATATATATTTAGAAATTATTGAAAAAAATGAAACTTGTTAAATTTTGCTTCAAGCTATGATAAACTAATAAAAATTAGATATAATTTCTACCATAAACAGCTAACAAGTTTTTTTTTAAATGATAAAACCATTTTCAGACATTCAAATAGAGGCAGAGCAGGATAGTAATCCCGAGAGAAGGAAACCAGATGAGATAAGCCAATGGTTCCTCCACTTTTGTGCATGGCGGAAATTTCTGGACCCCAGGTACATGATGAAGGAATCCAAACAAGCCCTATGGCCTCACTATGAGGTGAAGTGAGGTGAAGACTGAAGTTTGGAGGAGTTGAGACAGCAGCATTTATAGGGCAGTGTGACAGAATGAAGAAAGCTATGCAGAAAATTGAGTTCCAGAAAACAGACTAGTAGTCTCCTTGAATTCCTTTTGAATAAGTGTTCTTACTTGCAGAAAGTCTAGAAAGCCAGCACCAACCCACCAGGAAGTTGCACATTCATTATTATCAGAGCTCACAATGTTAAGGAGCTATTAGAGTTCCCACCAGCCAAAGCAGAGAAACCTCACTGACCACCTGGAATTTAGAAGGGACTACAAGTGGGTCACACCTTAACAGTAGAGCTAAAATACCTCTGTAGTGAAGGCTAACCCATGCCCTTCCTGGAGTGTTTTAAAAAACAGACCTGAAAAGAATCAAAGCAATCTGCCAATAACAGCCTGCAAAATAAATAAATACTTAACATTCTTTATAGAAAGACATAAAAAAATACACCCAACAATGCAGTTTTCAGAAAGTTCAACACCCAGCCAAGAATCTGTTAGCATATCAAGAAACAGGAAAGTGTGACTCAAAACCAGGGATCTCTTTTTTTCTTTTTTTTTTTGTCAATAGAACATGTCAAAGGTAATGGAAGCAGAAATAATTTTTACAGAGCTGTTATATTTTTATACAATATTTAAATGAAAACATGAACATAGAAAAGAGAAAGAGAGAAATGGAATATATAAGAACTGAATTCTTCTCTATTAATAGGAAAAGGCAAGGATTTTCACTCTCATTGTTTCTGTTCAATATTGACTGAACATTTTGCTAGTGAAATAAAGCAAGAAAATGAAATCTAGGAATATTGAAAAGAGAGAATTAAACTGGCTTTATTTTCAGAAGACATAATTATATATTTAGAAATTCTAAGGAATCTAATAAAAGGTACTGTAACTAATAACTAGATCACAAAACAGAATTCATTGAAAAAAATCATTTGTATTCCTATATATCAGCAATAGAAATAACTTAAAAAATGTAAACAAAAGCTATCAAAAACCTGAAAACATGAAGAATTGTGATATGTTTAACAAAATGTTTAATAATTTCATAATAGAAACTATTGAGAACAATTAAAGAAGGCCTAAGTAAATGGACATTTCACCATGTTCCTGGGTTAGATGACTCAATACTTTTCAAATGATAATTTAATCAAAATTGATCTATAGATCCAATATAATCCAAATCAATATCTCAGCAGATTTTATTTCTTTGGAGATTGATAAGCTGATTCTAAAATACATATGACAATGAAAATGTCTTAGAATAGCAAAATCAATTATTAAAAAAAGGCCAGAGTTATACCATGTAAGTTAGTTGGTTTCAACATTTACTATACTGTTATAATAATTGAGGCACATTTGTGTTAATTGATTTTGACAAAGATAGCAAGGCAATTACAAATGGGAAAAGATACTATTTTCGGCAACTGGTATAGGAACAACTGGATATATCTATATATTATTATTATTATTATTATTATTATTATTATTATTATTATTTGTTTCAGGTGTACAAAACAATGCAAGTTATCCTTTTCAACTCTCACAAAGTGACAATTGCCTTCCCCCCATCCACTGCCCCCCCACCCCTATATCATACATATCTATTACAATTCCATTGACTCCATTCCCACACTATACTCCACATCCCATGACTATATATGTATTAAATTATAGTTGACATACAATATTTGTCAATAGCAGCTTCAGATGTACAGTGCAGTGATCAGGCCTCTACACCGTCCATGCCATGAAGTGGTCTTCCTAACAAGACATGAATCCATCTGGCCCCCTAAGGAATATTTACAACATTATTGATTATATTCCCAAGTCTTTTCTATCCCTGAGGCAATATTGTAGTTACCAATATATGTTGTCTCGTCCCTTCCTCTTCTCCCTCATTCCCACCACCATCCCATCTAGCAACCCTCAGTTTTTCCTCTGTGTCTCTGAAACTATTTCTGCTTGCATTACTCATTTATTCAGTTATTTAGATTCCATATATAAGTGAGGTCATATGGTATTTGTCTTCCTCTGACTGACTTATTTCACTTAGCATAATATTCTCTATGTCCATCCATATTGTTGCAAATGGTACGATTTCCTTCTTCTTTATAGCTGAGTAATACTCCATTGTGTAAATGTACCACAGTTTCTTAATCCAGTCATCTACTGATGGGCATTTCAGTTGTTTCCAAGTCTTGGCTATTGTACATAGCGCTGCAATGAACATAGGGGTGCTATATTTTTTCAAATTAGTGTCTTGGGTTTCTCTGGATAGATACCTAAGAGTGGAATTGCTGGGTCATAAGGTAGGTCCATTTCCAGTTTTTTGAGATACTTCCATACTGATTTCCATAGTGGCTACACCAATCTGCAATCCCACCAACAGTGCACCAGGGTTCCTTTTTCCCCACAACCTCGCCAGCACTTGTTTGTTGATTTATTGATGATAGCCATTCTGACTGGGGTAAGGTGGTATCTCATTGTGGTTTTTATTTGCATTTCTCTAATGATTAGAGAGATTGAACATTTTTTCATACGCCTGTTGGCCATCTGTATGTCCTCTTTAGAGAAATGTGTCTTCATATCCCCTGCCCATTTTTTAATTTGTTTTTTTTTGGTGTTGAGTTGAATGAGTGTTTTATAAATTTTGGATATTAACCCCTTATCAGATATATCATTGACAAATATCTTCTCCCATTCAGTAGGCTTCCTTTTTGTTTTATTGATGGTTTCCTTTGTTGTGAAAAAACTATTAAGTTTGATGTAATCCCATATGTTCTTTTTTTTTTTTTTACTTCCCTTGCCCACAGGGATGTATCAGTATTGCTTGGGGTAATGTCTGCAAATTTACTCCTTATATTTTCTTCTAGCAGTTTTAAGGTTTCAGGTCTTACATTTAAGTCTTTAATCCATTGTGAATTTGTTCTTGTATATGGCGTAAGGAGGTGGTCCACTTTCATTTTTTTGCATGTGTCAGTAGAATTTTCCCAGCACCACTTATTAAAAAGACTGTCTTTATCTCAGTGTAAATTCTTGCTTCTATTGTCATAGACTAACTGTCCGTATATAAATGGATTTATTTCTGGGTGCTCTATTCTGTTCTATTGATCTATGTGCCTGTTTTTATGCCATTACCATACTGTCTCGATTACTGTAGTCTTGTAGTACGTTTTAATGGCTGGTAGCATGATACCCCCGGCTTTCTTCTTATTTCTCAGGATTGCCCTGGCTATTCGGGGTCTTTTGTGGTTCCATATATATTTTCGGATTATATTTTCTATTTTTGTGAAAAATACCCTTGGTAATTTGATAGGAATTGCATTGAATCTGTATATTGCTTTAGGCAGTATGGACATTTTAACAATATTAATTCTTCTTATCCATGAGCATGGTAGGTGTTTCCATTTATTTGTAGCTTCTTTTATTTTTTTCTTTAGTGTCTTACAATTTTCTGAGTATAGTTTTTTTACTTCTTTGGTTAAATTTATTCCTAAGTATTTTATAATTCTTGAAGCAATTGTAAATAGGACTCTTTTCTTAATTTCTCCTTCTGATAGTTTATTATTGGTGTGTACAAATGAAACTGATTTCTGAATATTGATTTTGTATCCTGCTACCTTACTGAATTCGTCTATCAGTTCTAATATTTTTTTGTTGGAGTCTTTGGGGTTCTCTCTATATAGTATCATGTTACCTGAATATAGTGGCAATTTTACTTCCTCCTTACTGATTTGAATGCCTTTTATTTCTTTTTCCTGTCTGATTGCTGTGGCTAGAATTTCCAGAACTATGTTGAATAAAAGTGGAGAAAGTGGACAGCCTTGTCTTGTTCCTGATCTTAAGGGGAATGGTTTCAGCTTTTCCCCATTGAGTATGATGTTAGTTGTGGGATTATCATATATGGCCTTTATTATGTTGAGGTATGATCCCTCTATTCCTACTTTGCTAAGAGTTTTTATCATAAATGACTGCTATATTTTGTCAAATGCTTTTTCTGCATCTATTGATATGACCATATGATTTTTATTTTTATTTTTGTTGATGTGGTGTATCACATTAATTGATTGGCGGATATTGAACCAACCTTGCGTACTAGGGATGAAACCCACTTGATCATGGTGTATGATCTTCTTAATATATTGCTGAATTCTGTTTGCTAATATTTTGTTGAGGATTTTTGCATCTATGTTCATCAGGGATATTGGCCTGTAGTTTTTCTTTTTTGTACTGTCTTTGTCTGATTTTGGAATCAGGGTGATCGTGGCTTCATAAAAAGAGTTTGGGAGCCTTCCCTCCTTCTGAATTTTTTGGAATAGTTTGAGAAGAATAGGTGATAATTCTTTTTGAATGTTTGGTAAAATTCACTTATGAAGCCATCTGGTCCAGGGATTTTGTTTGTTGGGAGCTTGTTGATTATTGATTCAATTTCCTTGGTAGTAATCAGTGTCTATTCAGATTTTCTGTTTCTTTTTGAATTAGCTTTGGAAGGTTGTATGCTTCTAGAAAATTATCCATTTCTTCCAGATTGTCAAATTTGTTGACATATAGTTGCTCATAGTAATTTCTTAAAATTTGTTGTATTTCTGTGGCATCTGTTGTCATTTCACCTTTCTTTCCTGATTTTGCTAATTTGAGTCCTTTCTTTTTTTTTTTTTTTGATGACTCTGACTAGAGGTTTGTCAATTTTGTTTATCTTCTCAAAAAAACAGCTCTTGGTTTCGTTGATCTTTTGTATTGTTTTTCTGGTCTCTATTTCATTTATTTCTACACTGGTCTTTATTATCTCCTTCCTTGTGCTCCCTTGGGCTTATTTTGCTGTTCTTTTTTCAGTTCTCTGAGGTGTAAGGATAACCTGTTGATTTATATCTTTATATTTTAAAAGGTGAATCTTTACTCTTACCTCATGTTATACATACTAATTTACTCAATATGGAGCATAGAACTGAATATAAAATCTAAAATTGTAAAATTTGTAAAACAGACACACACAAAAATATTTGGTAGAAAATTTTTGTTATAAGTGACCAGGAACCTCAGATGCGACACAGAAATCATGAATCAAAAAAGAGAGAAAAAATATAACTGGACTTCATCAAAATAAAAATTAAAAAAATCTTCCATTCACTGAAAGCTACTGTAAAGAAAATGAAAATTTAGGCCATAAATTAGAAAATATTAGACCAAAAAATCTGAAAATATCATTGTATCCAAAATGTAATAAATATATCTGAAAATATTCTTATATCCAGAAAATGACTCTTAAATGTAATAATAAAAGAACAATACTGTAAATATAGGCAAAATATTTAAGGGCACTTTATAAAAGAATATATATGTGTGGCTACTATGCTCATGAAAAAATGTTCAAGAGGACTAGTCATGCAAATTAAAATCATAATGAGATAACATTACACACCCATTATAATGGTTAAAAAATAAAGACTGAGCAGAATCAAGAATTAGCAAAGATTTGAACAATTAGAATATTCATAAATCACTGGTAAAGTAACACCACTTCTTTGAAGCGCATCCTTACAAATTTTAGCATTAACTTTCCAGAGAACCTAACAATTTCACCACTAAAAGTTTACCCAAGACAAATGAAAATATACTCAACATAAAGAATTTCACAAATGTTTACTGCCACTTCATAGCAACCAAGGATTGGAAACTATTCAATTCTTTAACAGTGGAAGGATAAATAATTGTTACATGTCATGCAATGGAATGCAATTCATAATTTAAAAAATGAAGTAGTTTTAGTAGTACAACTTATGAAACAACTTACTTGATTTTGAAAAATATCAGACTGAAGAATTCAGAACAAAAAAATTCATTTATATATTTTTCAAAAGACAAATCCAATCTATAATGACAGAAAGCAGATAAGTGGTTGCCTGGAGCCAGGGATGGTGGACTTAATGCACTTTCTGAGATGACAAAGATGTTCTATATCTTGATTGTGGTCATGATTACCAAGGTATTTAAATTTGTCAAAAATTAATTGGAATATGCAAATAAAATGAATATACTATATATTAATGTATATATATAGTGCATCAAAATTGATTTTTAAAAGCTTATTATATACAATAGTGAATACATGGAAAGAACCTATGTGTCCATTAATTGATGAATAGATAAAGAAGTTGTGGTATATATTTATAATGGAATATTATTTAGCCAAAAAATGAGGAAATCCTACCATTTGCAACAACATGAATGGACTTTGAAGGCATTATGCCAAGTGGAAAAAGTCAAAGAAATACAGACAAATACTGTATCATCTCACTTATATGTGGAATCTAAAAACAAACAAACCCACCAAACTCATAGAAAAAGAGATCATATTTGTGGTTACCAGAGGTGCAGGGTGGGGAGAAGGGGAATTGGAGGAGGGTGGACACAAGGTACAAACTTCCAGTTTTAAGATTCATATGTCACTAGGGATGTAATATGCAATGTGATGATTATAGTTAACACCACTGTATTATATATAGGAAAATTATTAAGAGAGTAGATCCTAAGAGCTCTCATAACAGAGATTTTTTTTTTCTTTTCCTTTTATTGTATCTGTATGTGATGATGGATGTTAACTAAACCTATTTTGGTAATCATTTCATAATATATGTAAATCAAATCATCTTGCTGTACACTTAAATCTTATACAGTAATGTATGTCAATTGTTTCTCAACAGAACTGGAAAAAATCATAGTATCTAATACAAGGAAATATTTATGTTAGTAAATCATTATGGAAAATAATTTGGCAATGTGCACCAGGAGCCTGGAATGTCTTTATGCCCATTTATGCAGTAATTTAAATTCTAGAAATGTACCCTGAAAAAGCAAATGTATTAGAAAGCCATTCTCTAGGTATTACCAAAATTAAGAAGAAAATAGTTCATAGTTTAAATGTACACTATCATGAAAACCTACTTTTTATATAATATTTTTAATAAAAATAAATAAGCTCATATATATATATATCTGTTTCAGGACATATTATATTTTTCTTATTGTATAATACAAGAACACCTTGCGTATCTGAGGAAAAGTTGGCAAAAAATATTAAAAGTCACCTATAATTTTAAGAAATATAATATTAACACTACTGAAATATAATAGAAATATAATATTAACACTCTTGGATATTAGCACTACTATTTTGTGGGGCTTCCTTCCAGCAGTTTGTATAAATGATGTAGTGTGTGTGTGTGTGTGTGTGTGTGTGTGTGTGTGTGTTGTATGCTTTCATATATTATATTTCTTAAAATGTGAAAAACATGATATATTAATACAGGTTATCTCTAGGTGATCTTTATTTAATTTTTTATTCTCTTTTTGAAACAAAATGCATATAATATAATCAAATATATACAGGCATAAAGATGAAATTATATTTTTGTTAAATAATAATGTGAAGTAATTTTATCTTTAACATTTCTGTATATTGCTTGATCATAATATCATTTGATGTTCTTATTTAAGACTAGCTTTAATATAACCTATTATTTTAACATTCTATGATATTTGTACAAAAGTTTCTGTTTTGGTATTTCACTTTATGACTCAGGTGTAAAACACTAAAAATTTAGCAGTGTTTTTAATTTCAGTTTTTATAGCCAATTTTACTATAATATTAATTCTTTATTTAATTTTTTTTCTATTTTGAAACCACTTTGGTTTAATTGGGTTATGGATTCCAGTACTTATTTACAAGAGTTTTTTTATGCTAAATTTTAAGTGTGACATCTTTAAATTAATTACAACTAACCTCAAATGGGGTCACACTATCAGTAAGTGATATTACCATTTTTTAAATAATATTTTTCTAATCTCTAAATAAAAATTTTACCATTAATTCTCATTAACAACATTTTAAATTATCTCTTTCTCCTCACAATTCCTGGCCCTACCTCTTTCATTTTTTCTACTTCGTTTTCCAAATGGAAAACTCAGACAGAATTTATTCATCTTTCCCTATAAAAGCAACAAACCTGCCTGCATCTTTATGTGTTTTCTCTGTCTTCTTTCCTATTCAAACAGAACATTTGGCCCTGTTCCTGTAATGGTTGGGCTTTTCCACATAAGCCCTGAATTCCATCTCCTTTCAGCTTTTCAAGGATAAGGCTGGCTTTTGAGTTACATCCTCTCACTTGTCATCATAAAGGTCTCTCCATTGGTGGTCAGATCATTTCTGTAAACTGGAAAACAACAAAGGAAGCAAACAAAGGCCTAGTCTCATAAGAACAACAACCAAAGCAATAAAAGTAGCAATGCTACTGTTGAGTCCACATCAATATTACATTTCTTTAATTCTTTACATAGAAAGAGTGGTAAATTTGTCTACATTAATTGCCTCCATCGCTTCCCTGTCATTCACGTGTTCCAAACAGGCTTTTGTCCCCACCATCCATTGCTGTCTCTTATATGTTAATGTGACAAATATGGTATCAAATCTAACAGGTCTTTTTCATTTTACTTGACCTCTTAGCACACACCACTGTGAGAGGGTCCCTGGGTCCAAATAGAACTGTTTTCCTTCCTGGGATTTTGTGACGCCACTCGTTTTGCTCACTGTGCCCTTCCTCTTTGTCTTTTGATAGATGCTTTTCCCCAGAAACACTCTACGTTTTATATTGATAACTCTTTAAATTATGTTTTCAGCCTTGCCCTCTCTCCCAGACTTGCAAATCCAATTGCTGTTTGACAACTCCAATTAAATCTAGTATAGAATCTGAATATTATTATAATAAAAAGCAAATTCTATTTCATCCTTTCAAAAACACACACATTTTGTTTATTTCAAGTGTATTTCATTTGAATGAATAGCTTTCACAATCCACTCAATTATGTAAACTCAAGATCCTACAGCCACCTTGACTCCCTTTTTTTTTTTCTGTTTTTTTTTTTTTTTAATGACTTCAGTGTTTATTCCAGGATCAAGCCTGGCCATATACTGTCTTAAATATATTCAAAATCTGTCCACTTTAAAAAATATACAATAGATGCAGAAAAAGTATTTGACAAAATCCAGTAGCCATTTATGATAAAAACTCTTAGCAAAATGGGAATAGAGGGATCATATCTCAACATAATAAAGACCATATATGATAAGCCTCTAATTCGAAAAAATATATGCACCCTTATGTTTATTGCAGCATTATTTACAATAGCCAAGATATGGAAACAACCAAAATGCCCATTGGTAGACAACTGGATTAAGAAATTGTGGTACATTTACACAATGGAGTATTGCTCAGCTATAAAGAAGAAGGAAATCGTACCATTTGCAATGATACGGATGGAACTAGAGACTATTATGTTAAGTGAAATAAGTCAGTCAGAGAAAGACAAATACCATATGATCTCACTTATATGTGAATTCTAAGGAACTGAATGAACGAGCAAAGTAAACAGAAATAGTCTCAGAGATATAGAGGAACAACTGATGGTTGCTAGTTGGGAGGGGGTGGGGATGAGGGAGAAAGGGGAGGGATTAGACAGCATAGATAGGTAGCTACCATATTGCCACAGGGAGATGAAAGACAGTTCGGGGAATATAATTAATAATATTGTAAATATTATAAAATATTTTTAAAACGATAAAAATATTTTGTAGAGTGTCAGATGATCACAAATCTTGTTAGGAAGACCACTTCATGGATGGGGTAGAGGCTTGATCACTGCACTGTACAGGAAAAAAAAAACCAAACAAACATATATATATATATATATAGGCAGAATCCTTGTTGGAGATATCATTATCTATTTCCTAGACTTCCTGAGTAGCCTCCTGATTTGCCTTCCTCCTTTCACTATTGTCTCTCATATAATCTTGTTTCTAAAATCTTGAAATTATTTTATTATTGAATCTAAACTCTGTAACAAGTCTTCCAAAGAACTACAGGATCTGACTCCAAATTACACACCATTCTAATCTCTTATGACATGGTTCCTTTCTTGTTCACATGGCTAAAACCATAGTATTATTTCTGAGGTTCCAAAAAGCAAACATCTTTCCTGATTCATGGTCTTGAATTTGTAATTCACTCTCCTTGAGACAACTGGCCACATCTGTTCTCATTATACTTATGCTGTTTTCTGCACATGGCTTTTTTCCCTTAGAATAACAATTTTAAGCTTTGTGGATGCATTGTTTATCTATAGTTATCCTTTTGTATTGCTGAGTAGTATTCTATTGTGTGGGTATGTCTCAATTTGTTTATCAGTTTACCAGTTATGGACATTCTGGTTGCTTCTAGTTTTAGGCTATTATGTATGTTTATGACCTGAGTGTTACTTTATTTTTCACCATTAAGTATGATGTTAGCTGTAGGTTTTTGTAAATATTCTTTATGAAGTTGAGAAAGTTCCCATCTATTCCTAGTTTCCTGAGTGTTTTATCATGAATGGTAGTTGGACTTTGACAAATGCCTTTTCTGCATCTATTGATATGATTGTGATTTTTCTTTTTTTATCCTGTTTATATAATTGATTATAATAATTGATTTTCAAATGTTGCATACCTGGAATAAATCCCTCCTAATCTTCATATACAAATCTTTTTATATATTTTTATATTAGATTTGCTAATATTTTGTTGAAAATTTTTGCACCAGGGTTCATGAGAGATACTGGCCTATAGTTTTTCTTGTGATGTCTTTGTGTGGTTTTGATTTTAGGATAATGCTGGCCTCATCGAATGAGTTAGGAAATATTCTCTCAGTGTTTGTTCTCTTAAAGAGATTGTATACAATTTGTATAATTTTTTCCTTAAACTTGATCTTGGCCAAAAGGCCAGTAACTGTTTATTTCTTCCTTAAATATTTGGTAGAATTCACCAGTGAATTCATCTGGTCCTGGAACTTTCTATTTTGGAAAGTTATTAATTATTCACTCAATTTCTTTAATAGAAATGGGCCTATTCAGATTGCCTGCTTCTTCTTGTGTGAGTTTTGGTCAATTGTGTTTTTCAAGGACTTGGTCCATTTTACCTAGGTTATCAAATTTGTGGGTATCGAGTTGTTCATAGTACTCCTTTTTTACTCTTTTACTATCCATGGGTTCTATAGTGATGCCCCTCTTTCATTTCTGATATTAGTAATTTGTATCCTTTCTCTTTTTTCTTTTAGACTGGCCAACAGTTTATCAACTTTATTGAACTTTTCAAAGAACCAGCTTTTGGTTTCATTGATTTTTCTCTAACAACTTGCAATTTTCAATTTCACTGAAATTTCTAACAAATTTTCAATTTCAGTGATTTCTGCTTTCTTTCTTTCTCCCTTACTTTTGATTTAATTTACCCTTCTTTTTCTAGTTTCCTAAGGTGGAAAATTATTTCATTGATTTTATGTCTTTCTACTTTCTAATATATGCATTCGGTGCTATAGATTTTCCTCTCAGCACTGCTTTCACTGATTCCACAACTTTTGAAAAGTTATGTTTACATTTAGTTCAAGATATTTTTAAGTTTCTCTTGAGATTTTGTTTTCTTTGACCCATGTGTTCTTTAGAAGTGTATTGTTTAATCTCCACATATTGTGGGATTTTCCAGTTATCTTTCTGTTATTGACTTCTAGTTTAATTCCTTTGTGGTCTGAGAGCAGTTGTTGCATGATATTGGCCTTTTCCCATCACTGGATGGGATGAGGCCTGCATTACCTAAGGAAATTGTAATTGCCTCCCCTGAGCAGATGCCAAAGAAGACAGCAGTGATTCTTCCCAGGACCCACACCTACCATCATTCTTTTCTTTCAGACTGACAATTAGACTGAAGTCTTAGCAGGCCCCTAAAGGTGAGATACAAAGCATGACCATATACGAGGAGGTGAGCTACACTCCAAAATAACTAGTTGAGTTGTCTAATTTATATAAGTAGAATTCTGGAGAACATGTGTGATAATGGATATTATGGATGTGGGATAATGGTGGAAAGGAATAAAGTTGGGTCAGGCCAATTATTGATATGGGCCTACTAAGCAGAGCTTCTTCATTTAATGTTTTAGCTGGAGTAGTTTTTTTTGTTAATTGAAAGATGGACCAAAAGGTGGCCCACCATGAGTGAATTGAAAATGCCAGATCTCCCTTGGTTTAATATAGAGGAAGGGATTCAGTGGTTTTGGGAGACTGGAATACAGTAATACCTTGGTTTGCGAGCATACTTCGTTCCAGAAACAAACTACTCATATTGCAAGACATCACTCATTTACCACGTTATAATGTATTAGAAACGTGGAACACTCACAAACCACGTTACTTGCAATCCAAGGTTTTAATGTATAAGAGTGGATTTATCATATAAGATACTCACCTACTCACCTACACTGAAAGGGTCCAGAAGACATAACTTTCACCAACACAGATGGTCACTGAATTACAATGATTTGACTAATAATTTTTCAACTATACAATGGTGTGAAAGTGATATGCATATGAAATTACATAAGATATTCAACACTTTATTATAAAATAGGCATTGCATTAGGTGATTTTGTTCAACTGTAGGCTAATGTAAGTGTCCTGAGCATATTTAATAAAGGCTAAGATAAGCCATGATGGTTAGGTGTATTGCATGAGTTTTTGATTTTTAATATTTTAAATTTACAATGCATGTATTGGGATGTAACCCCGTTGTAAGTTGAGGAGCATTTGAACTTCAGAAATAAATTTGTGAGGAAGCTCTAGCATTCTTGAAGAGCTCCAAGATCATTCTTTTCTGTAGACTAGACCTTAAAATGGGAACCGTTGCTACTCAATTGGAAAATATATATTATTTCTCTCTTTTAAATTTGTTAAGGTGTGTTTTATGGTACAGAATGTGATTTATCTTGGTGAATGTTCCATGTGAGTCTGAGAAGAATATGTATTCTGCTTTGTTGGATGAAGTACACTATAAATGTCAATTACATCCAGTTGATTGTCGGTAATGTAGAGTTCAGCTGTCCTTACTAATATTTTGCCTACTGGATCTGTCCATTACTGATAGAAGGGTGTTAAAGTCTCTGACTGTGATGATGGATTCATTTTCTTTTTCCTCAGTCTATTAGTTTCTGCCTCATATTTTGACATTCTGTTGTTAGGTACATATGCATTAAGGATTGCTATGTCTTCTTGGATAATTGACCCCTTCATCATGCCCTTCTTTAGCCTTGATAACTTTCCTTGCTTTGAAGTCTACTCTGTCTGAAATTAATATAGCTACTCCTGCCTTCTTTTGATTAGTGTGAGCATGGCATATTTTTCTCTATCCATTTGCTTTTAATCTATATGTGTCTTTATATTTAAAGTGGATTTTTGTTGACAACATATAATAGGGTCACGTTTTTAGATCCACTGTGACAATCTCTTTTATTTGGTGCAGATAGACCATTGATATTCAAACTGCTTATTAATATAGTTGGATTAACATCTACCATATTTGTTGGTTTTCCATTTCTTGCTCTTGTTTTTTTCTCCTATTTTTGTCTTCTCTTTTTCTGCCTTTTTCAGTTTTGAGTATTTTATATGGTTGCATATAACTCCTTTCTTAACATATTGACTATACATTTTTTTACCTGTTAAGTGGTTGTCCTGGCACTTGCAATATATATTTACAGCTGATCCAGGTCCATAATCATAATTATTTTAAATTGCCTTTCTGATTGTTTCATTATATCTATCATATCTGAGTCTGGTTCCGATGAATAATTTCTCTCTTCAGATTGTGCTTTATCTTGTTGATTTTATGTCTGTTAACTTTAAATTGAAAACTAGAGCTATTGTGTAATAAAGTAGATGAAGATGTAAATTTTTTTTTTTAATACTTAGAGATGAATGTTCCATTTCTTTTCCCAGGCCTTCAGTAACTGGTTTAATTGAGGTGCATTGTTCCTATATCCTCAGTGTACCACAGGATTCAACTTCCTCTAGTGATACCTTATAATCAGGGATGGACCTGATTTTTCAGAGGTCGCTTTCTCAGTGTGTGCTCCCCTCCTGGGTTTGGGTTTTTCCTTTGTGCTGGTCTCCAGAATTAATCTGTATCTTTCACCTCTCCTAGCTTATTCTGTTATTATTTTTACCCAATTCTTGTTAGCCTTATAATGGGGCCTGGGGCCTATGTTATAAATAATCCTCTGCCTTAGGCACTGGGTCTCTGGCTCAAGGCACATTCACACGTGCCCCACCTGTAGTGCTGGGTAGATTAAATATTCCTGTCCATCCCCCTGATTAGTAATTTATTTTTTTCACTTTCCATCCCCTACTGCCATAAAGTGTCCGCCCCCCACCCCCACCCTGTCATGAAGCCACAGGTAAAATTGGTGAGAAAGTTCTGCTTTGAGTATTGTTACTGATTGCTGTTCTGTTCTCTCTACTAGCAATACAAGGCAAGTTCTCTAAAGGTTCTTTCCCATAGTCCCTGAGAGTACCAGATGGGGTTCATGGGGCAAAGGCCGAGAGTGCAGACTGCCTTCTCTCTGAGGCCCCCGGGGGCTTTGTATTCCAGGCTTATTTCAAATGATTCAGCTTCTATCTACTTATTGGCTTATATGAAGTCATTGATGCCTTCCTCATTTAAACAAATGTTCAGGTCCTGTTTCTCCCTGCAGGCAGCTGTCTTTCTTTAAATTTATGATTACATGATTGCCATAAGACATGAGTTCTCTGGTTTGTTTGAAAATGTCATTAATTTGCGGTTTCTCCAGGTTTTTCTTGTTATGAGGGTACACTCTTTACATCTCTGCATTTCTGAGCTTCATTTTTTTTATTGTATTCATAAATTGTCCTTTAAAAGAATTATAGCATTTGATTAAGTTGATACATTAGTAGCGTTAAAATTATTTAGAAGACAAATAAGAAAAAGGAAGTGAAAAAAGTGGAATTGGGGTGATTTATAGAGCCTGGGAAGAGAAATTAAGGTTAAAATATAACTTTCAATATTTTTATAATTGTGAGTGAATGGGATTTCCACCAGTGATTACAAAATATTGTGTTCCCATCCCTGTTATCCTGAATTATAATAATTTATTACACTGTGGCCAGTTATTAATGATAACCTTGTATTGCCAGGAAAGGTTAACTGAGGCCTGTTCCCTTTGAAATTGTGAAAGGACCTGAATGAGTCATGTGCATGAGAGATAAATTCCTCATCCACATAATTCATTTAGCATCATTCTTCTCTCCTAGGATACTGTGTTTAGAAACAGAGATCCCGGTCACCTTGAGAGAAAATGTTGGAGGCTTCCTTTATTGTCCTAAGGCATTTTCTATTTTTACAGTTTGACCCAACATTTGTCTGACATTAAACTGGGACACCAGCCCTCCGATTGTCTGGCTTAGCATCCAAATTTCCCTCTCTTGTGTACCAAACGGCAATTGTGAATTTAACCAACCACTGCCTACAAATTAGCCTTGCACAAAGTAATCAAATGCAGGGTAATCACTTTTCAATTTGGTCCAGTTTAATTTTCAGCAATATGTAATTGCCAACAAATCAAGTTTTGATAAACTACCGCTCCACAATCTTGTGTCCTGTTTTTTTTGTTGTTGTTATTTGTTTTGTTTTGTTTTAAATCAGGTATAGAATCATATGTTCCCAAGGTTTGTTGACATCCAGAAAGTGAAGTCTCAGTTTAAAAGCCATGTTGCAGATTTTTAGCCTGGAGTGATGCATTGTTGATCAACTCATATCCCACTTTTATTCTTCTGTTTCTGTCTTTTTTCTGTATTTTGGCCAAATCTTAAAACCTAAATATCATTATGGTAAAGATTATCTCCGTAATGTACCTGATAAAATGTAATTCATTTTAGGACACATGAATCTGGCAAGTTTATTGAATATGTCAGTGTGGTTGTGTGTGTGTGTGTGTGTGTGTGTGTGTGTGTGTGTGTGTGACAGATGTGTGTTTTATAATAGTTTACTGTCAAATCTGTGATCAAATGGAAAGTTCTTTTAAGGAGGATAAACATTAGAAAACTAAAAACAAAACCTTAAAATATCAGCGTTCTTGAATTTGTACATTGATTTAGATTGCTTTTATATTTGTTTAGACATCCTCAAACAGATTGTGGTTGTGAATGACCTTTGCTATAGATTTCTAATTCAGTATCTTAAGATGTTTGATGTTTTGACTCTTACATTTTTATGGTCATTTGAAATTTATTATGAAAATTGTGATTAGGTTTTCTCATCATTGAATATTTTATTTGTAGTTTTGTTATTAGACTCATCATTTCTATACTACAGATTGTGTTTTAGTGGCATTCAAATCTTGTCTCATGCATATATACACCCTTAAATTGCTCTTTTTTCAAAGCAGTGAATCTTTTGATAATTTAACAAGTGGCAAGCGAATTAAAGTCTTAGAATTTTATAGGTACATAAAAACTTTAATTTAGTATAATATTTACTATCATATTTAACTTTCTATTAAATGAATAGTTTTAAATATATTGAAAACTAACCAGTATAAAAGCTAAATCCTATGGTATACATGATAAGAAGGTAATAAAATGAATGCAAGTTTAGTATCAGAAGCCTTGGATATAAGTAACAGTTCTACTTCCATTATCTATGTGAACATGATGTAGTCATATATCTTTTAAAGAGCGTCAGTTTTCTCATCTGCAAAGCAATTAATAACAGCACTGTTCTCCTACTTCACATAAGTGGTATAGTTGACATATATGAATAGAAAAAGAGAGAGATTACAAATGTGTTTATTTTGGCAATGAGTGAAAAAAGAATAATCAAGAATTACTTCCAGGTTTTTGGTTTGATAACCTAAACTGATTATAATTGTACTGAACAGATTTATATTAAGAAATTTCCAATTTTAAGTATATTTTAAATATAAGTCATACTTTAATGCTTTTTTCTAATTAAAGTTATATGCTTAGGTATATAAACAAAGCCACACAAAGATTTATTTCATTTATGATGCTTTTGCTACAATCATCACTCAGTTTGGAGACTATTGCCCCCAAATGATCTATAGTGAATTCTGTTCATTGGCATTAAAGTTATTATTTTGTCAGAAAAGATCAAAGAGTACAGTCCATGATAATCACTAGGTTTGTGCTAGGAGGAATACAAATATGACAAACATATAATTACTTCTTTCAAAGTACATATATTATAACTAAGGGGCAAAAATCAGTAAATATGTACAAATAGGATAATTATTGACACAGGTAAATAATGAGTAAATAAGTAAAATAATTATTCAGCTATTGGAGGAGATTAAATATCAACAGTGTTTTGAGGTGTGCATAGGATAACTTTGTTCTTTTGTTTTAAATTTGTTGAATATAGTATATAGGCAAATTGAAAACATGTTTATGGCATGTTTAGACAATATAAAGATGGTAGATTTAAACACAACCGTGTCATTTTAAATATAAGTGATCTAAAAACCCCAATTAAAAGGTTGATATTTAAAATAAAGCCTATGCCAAGAGACAAAAAAGGACCCAGCAATTCCACTTCAGGATATTTATTCAAAGAAACACAAGACACTAATTCGAGAATATATGTATCCCTATGTTCACTGCGGCATTATTTACAATAGCCAAGATATGGAAGCTACCTAAATGTCCATCGATAGGCAAATGGATAAAGAAGATATTGCACATATGACACAATGGAATATTGCTCAGCCATAATAAAGAATGAAATCTTGCCATTTGCAATAACATAGTTGGACCTAGAGGATATTATGCTAAGTGAAATAAATCAAATAGAGAAAGACAAATACTATATGGTTTACTTATATGTGGAATCTAAAAAATGAACAAACAAAACAGAAACAAACTTATAGATACAGAGAACATATTGATGGTTGCCAGATGGGAGGGGAGTTGTAGGGGTGGATGAAAAAGGTGAAGGGATTATGATGTACAAATTGCCAGTTATAAAAACAGTCATGGGGATATAAAGTACAGCACAGGGAATAAAGTCAGTAATATTGTAATAACTATGTATAGTGTCAGATGGGTACTAGACTTATTGGGGTGGTCACTTCGTAAGTTATATAAATATCTAATCAGTATGTTGTACAACTGAAGCTAATATAATATTGTATGTTAACTGTAATTGAAAAACAAAAATAAATAAATAAGAATAAAAACCCATACTAAAAAGCAAATATTTAGATTAGATATTTTAAAAACCCAACTATATGCTGCCCAAAATATACTCATTAAAATATGAAGACACAAACAGTCTTAAAATTTTTAAAATTGGAAAAGATATATCATGCCAACAGTAAACACCAACAACAAAAAGATGGAGTGGATGTACAAATATTAGATGAAGTAAATTTTAGAATCATATCAGGGTTCAAGAGATTCATTTCATAATGATTTCAATTCTTCTAAAAGATATTACAACCTTAAAATTCCATGCACCTAATAGCTGAAATTCAAAATACATGAAGGAAAACTGATGGAATTGAAAGGAGAAATAGATAAATTCATAATTACAATAGATGACTTCAACAACTTCCTCCTAATAATTAACAGAACAGGAAGACAGATAATCATAAAATATATAGAAGATTTGAGCAACAATTTTACCTAACCTGTACTAATTGATATTTATAGAAGACTCCAACTAACAACAATAGAATTCACCTTCTTTTCAAATGTGCACAGAATATTTATCAAGACAGATAATATTCTGTGTAATAAAACCAGTCTAACAAAATTAAAAGGATTCAAGTTATGCAAAATACGTTTTGATCAATAGATAATAAGTAAATAAAATAAAAATCTAGAAAATCTTTAAACATTTGGAACTCATTAACAGATTTTTAAATAATCCACGGTTCAAAAAAATAAATAAATATGGAAATTAGAATAGTTAGCCAAATTAAATAAAAACAAGACACAACTTCTTCTCTGAATCCACTGAAATATACAAATAAATATTGACAATAAGAAATAATAAATCCTCTAACACTTGGAAATTGCCATACTTCTAAAAATTTGTTGGTTCAAAAAAAATTACAAGAGAAACTAAATGACATTTTGAGCTAAATGATGAAAATACAACATAACCAAAGTTGTGAGATAATATTAAAGCAGTCCTTGGAGGAAAACATTATAACTTTAAATCCTGTATTAGGAAAAAAAAATTTTCAAATCCAATGAAGTTTACTAAAACTTTAAAAAACTAGAAGCAATAAAACAGAAAAATGAACCCAAAGCAGACAGAAAGAAGAATATTATAAAGATAAATGCACCAACATGAAATAGCAAACAGAAAAGCAATAGAAAAGAATCAATGTAATTGAAAGCCAGCTATTATTTTTTATGAATAATATAGTCCAACAAACTGCTTAATTTTAGAATATATAAATAATGCCTACACTCTATAATGAGAAATAAAACAATCACACTGAAAATGTACAAATTATTTTATACATCAGAAAGATGCAAATTGATACCATAAAGAGATACCAGCACACACCCAGTAAAATGACTGAAGCAAAACAGACCAGTGCATTCAGTGTTGCTGACGATTTGGAGCAACTGGAATGCATGCATTGCTGGTGGGAATGCAAAATAGTGCATTCTCCTGAGGAAACAGTATAGCATTAACTTATAAAAGTAAATGCTCTTTTACCATAAGACAAAGCAACTTCACTCCTAGGTATTCATCAAAGAGAAATGGAAACATATCCACAGAGATATGTGTGTAAATGTTCATCGCAGCATTATTCAAAGTTGTCAAAATCTGGAGGCAGCACAAATTTCCATCCCCCCGCGAATGGATAAACATATTGTGTGCATCCATACCATAAAATACTACTCAGGCAAAACACAGCGAGATGAATCCATCTCTAAAACATCATGCTAAGTTAACGAAGTCAAACCTAAAACATTATGTATGATTCCACTTATATAAAATTTTAGATGAGGCACAACTTTGTAAAAGAAAGCAGATCAGTTGTTGCCTGGAGCTGTATTTGTGGGGAGAGGATGGAATGCAAAGGGACACCAGAAAACATTTCAGTGTGAGGGATCTGTTATATATTCTGATCTTTGTGATAGGCTTATGATTCTATACAATTACCAAAATTTCTCAACTGCACATTTGAAATTGGTGAAATTGATTATATATAAATAATACATTAATAAACAAGAAAGAAAAATCCCTATAAGTGTGTTGCCTTCCCAGGGAGGTCCCTATAACCACTCTCTTGAAGTTTTTTCTTTTACAGCTCAGAAAGTTAAATGTTGTGGATGTCCACCCCTGAAATTAATCCCTGCTGTGCTACAGAGGTTTTTGGTCTGTATACCTCTCTGTACACCTTCTCTGTATTATTATTTTACAATGATGGAAACAGAAATTAAAAAATAAATCAGATTGATATGTCTAGACATTGTAAAATTATGAGGGGTTAAGCGAGTAGCCACGATAAAAACTTCCATTTTAAAGAATGATGCTTTCATAGAGAAAATGGTGTTTTCTCAGCTCAGTATTTTTGCTTAATAATTTTTGTTTAGTTTTTGGTTAGAGGTGGGACTTGGTGGGGTTTTTTGCTAATTTCTTCAGCAATGCATTCTGAAGAATTTTTTTTCATCCAGGAAGTTTCATCAAACCATCTAGTCAGCATGCATCAGGAAAGGAGAAGATATTTTAAAAACATTTTCCTCATATAAAAATAATATTTTATCTTCTTGTAAACTGATAGAATATTGAATGATCTAGTACCATGATGCATGCCTGAAAACAAGTATAGCACTGCCATGTAATATACCATTATTGACCCATCTGAATCTATAATACAAAATTACTAGAAGAAGCAAACATCCAATTTAAGAGAATGTATTTGAGTTTCTTTTGTTTAAGATGGTACAAGTTGCAAATTATCATTGCTCCCTGACAATGAGAACAATTGAGATAAGGTATACAGATTTTGCTTTTAAAAGTTTTCAGAGAGCAGAAGACAAGAAGAAATTTAAATAAATTAGATTCTAGAAGTTGATGGATGCCTTACAAGAGAGTAGCTTTCATCCTTAGCGAGCAGCTGGAGGGAGAATTCCATCCAAAGAAAAAGTCTGCATATACTGACCAATTCTTTCTCAAAAGCCCTTCATTGCGTACATAGTTGCAGCCTTCTGTAGAATGTGAGCAAGGCAGGAGATCTGAGAGAAATTCCCCAATTAGGGAGAGTTGCCTCCTGAGGGCTGAAGCTATGGAAGGTTAGCTGAAATAAACGCCTCTAAAGCATGCCAGACCTCCAATGAAAGTGTTGCCGCTTTCTACTGAAAAGAGGAGGAAGGTAAGGAGAGCTGAAATAAAGAAAGAAATGTATTGAATACACTCTAGACTTCTACCAGGTACTTTGCCCAAATCCCCTGAAGGCTGGAGATGGGAGACAAAGCTGAGAAAAATACCTTGGAGTCACTCTATACCTTTGTTGAGTACAGTGTAGCTTCCCACAGAAGGCAGGAATCAGGGGTGGGGGAGGTGGGATGAATTCCACAGAGTTACTTCAGGCCTCTACTTCGTGTACTGCAATGATCCGCTGAAGCCTTGAGCAGTTATAGCAGGGTGAAGGAAGACCTGCTGAAGAATAAAATGTGATACTGGGTCTGGAGAGCAAAGAGAGCTCCTTGCAGATTTAAAAACAAACTCCTCACCCATACTCCAAATATTGGAAGCCAGTGGTGAAGTGAATTTAACTAAAGTTTTAACACCAACTTTAATACCAGTGACCTGATCATAAGAAGAGTGTTTTTTTTCTGATAGTAAATATTATGATAGGGTTTGGAGTTATTTTATATAAAACTTTATGTTTGTAATAAAAGAAAAATGGAAAGGCTACAATAAGGAGTGCATGGTCAAAAGATAAAAGAGTCCAATAGAAGCAAATACAGATATGACCCAGATGATGGAATAATCAGAGAAGGAGCTTTACAGTAATTATGATAATGGTATCAAAGGACCTAATGGAAGAAGTTGATAACATGCATGAAGGAATAAGGACTATCAGCAGATGAATGAAAACTATGAATAAAAGTTAAACAAGAGTGATAGAAAAGAAAAAGACAATATCAGAAATGAAAAGTAAATGTTCAGTAGGCTGAACAGCAGAGAAATTCATCCGAATCAAAGTTGAGTGAACTTGAAAACAGATCACTAAAAAGTATCCAAAATAAAACACCGTGAAAATAAAAGGAACAAATAAAATGCCCAGTGTTGGACTATATCAAGTAGTCTAAGGTAGGTGTCATTGGAGCCCTAGAAAGTGAAGATAAAAACAATCAACCAGATTAAATAATTGAAAGAAAAATGGAGGATAACTTCCAAAAAGTGTTAAAGGCATCAAACTAAAAATCTAAGGAGCTCAGTGAACTCCAGGTAAAAACAAATAAAGAAAAAAAAAGGAAAAATATCAGGAATGTCATAGTCAAATTGCTGAAAGTAAAGATATAAAGCACTACACAGTGACAGAGAAGCTAAAATATATATTACACAGGGAGGAAATGATGCGAATGACGACTGACTCTCATCAAAGATGTGGCATCTTAACACATTGTGGACTGGTGATGCAGATTTGCGCCTATATATTGGGTTGTCAGAAAAATCATGACGCATTTTTGCAACGAAAAACATAGAAAAAATACGCCATGACTTTTCCGACAACCCAATATTTAAATGCGTCTATATATTTAAATTTTCAATGTGTTAAAATGCTGGAGAAAGGAAAGTTTAGATTTAATATTCAATAGACTGGACCATGAAAAAATGGTCCAACAACATCAAAGAACTGAAACATAAACCATATGTTCTTTAGTGATGATGATATTAAATTGGAAGACATTTACAGTAGGTATTGATAAAATCCATAAATATGTGAAAATTTAAAAACATATTTGTAATAAACCATGACTCAAAAATTATGAGAGAATTCAGAAAATATTTTGAACTGAATGGTAAGGTAAACAGAACGTTGCTTTGTGGGTTTAAATTAAGCAATGATTAATGGGAATTTATAATATTAATAACTTTTAATCTGAATGCCTTATATTAGAAAGCAAATAATTACCGAAGCCTCCAAAATAAGAAGCTGGGGACCTAAATCAAACCTAAAGAGAGGCCATCATAAAAATAAAGGTGAAAATCAGTGACAGAAAAAAAGCAGAATCAATTTTTAAAAATCAAGTTAAACATTTGACAATAAAAACATTCTTAGATGTTCTAAATTAAAATTATAGTGGACAGAGGGCAGAAGAAAGAGACAAAAAGGGGTTAATCGGTTAACAACTGCAGTGCAAAACCAACAAAAGACTGCTCCCATCCCGTCTGTGTTGGAATTATTAAATTAACTTCCAGGTGGCTTGGCGATTTTTAAGAGATTCTCTAAAAAGAGAGGATAGCCAGGTGCCTTCAAACACCAGGAGTCTGTGCTGCTTGTTTACACAGGAGCCTATGGGCTCTGGCGTAGATTCTCCCGTGCCTGTCCCCTCCATCTTCTCCCATCCCCTTTGTCTATAGCTCATGTCAGTTCTTTCAGAATGGCTTACATCTTTCTCTTCCTCTACTTGATGTATAAAAACAGGTGGCAGACATGTTGGCATTTTCTACCTAGCCAAGCTGCAGGTGTTTTAGACTCCATACTCCAACAGTGGTCCTTTTTGTTTTTTCGCTAGCAATGGCCTAATAAACCCTTTCTTCTAAAAAGGTTTTCAACTGTGGAAGTTCAAAATTTTAATTTAACACATTGATATTGATGAGATTAATACAAGTAATAAGCCCATGATGAGACGGTATGATGGCAAGACTAAAAAATACAAATATGGTCGAAAGAGCCTGTAGATACATTAAAAGGAAGATAAAGCAATATTATAAACACTAGGCCTATTACTGATACAGCACTAAATTTCAAACCCATTTTATTGGGTGAAAGAATCCAGATTAAACAAAAATACTTGCCATGTGATTGCGTTTATATGAATTCTAAGAGCAGGCAAGCAAATTTATGGTGATAGCAATCAGAAAATGCCAACTCTGAGTGTGGAATTTACTGGCAATTGACACAAGAGAATTTCCTGAGATGATGGGACTGTGCTTTATCATCTTTTGGGTGGAAGATACATATGTTTATTCAAGTATTAAAGTTCATTGGCTAGAACCCTAAGGTCTTTACATTTTATATTATGGAAAGTATACCTTAAATAAAAGAACAGGTGTTTTTAGTCAATTATACCTCGCTTTCTAACATTTAATACTTTATTTATTAGTCTCATAGTTATCAATATTCTTATGCTTTATTTTTTCATTAATATTTCTCAATGTGTGTGTTATAGTGTGTGTGTGTGTGTGTGTGTGTGTGTGTGTGTGTGTGTGTGTGTTGTCTGTCTGTGTTTTCAATAGAGTTGATGGGGATGCAATGGAAATAAGAGATCCAAAACTGTAGCTGATTCTTGCTATGGTCTGAATGCTTGGGTCCTCCTCCAATTCATATGTTGAAGTCCTAACTCCCAAAGGTGATGTTATTGGAGGTAGGGTTTTTAGAAAGTGCTGGAGCCATGAGGGTGGAACGCTCAAGAATGGGATTAGTGCCTTAAGAAAGAGGCTCCAGAGAGATAACTAACTAGCCCCTTCTACCATGTGAAGACACTGAGAAGTCAGTAATCTGCCACCTGGACAAGGTCCTTCCCCGGAACCCTGTCGTATTGGCTGGCTCAGACTTCCAACCTCCAGACTGTAAGAAATGAGTGTGTGTTGTTTATAAGTCACCCAGTCTGTGGTACTTTGTTATAAGAGCCCAATTGGAAGATGGCTCTCTACGTTTTACTCAATTTTCCCTGACATGGTAATTATTAGACACATGATATGAATCTTCTAGATAAAGTTTGATGTATGTTAAGAGAGGAATTTCTGTAAGGTATCTAGGTATTAGAACTCCTGCCTGGTTGAGATTTTCTTTCCCCTTGTTCCTTAAAATCACACCAATGCTACAATAACATTAGGTGGCTTTATAAAATAACATTTAAATAGTAGCATATACACATAGAACCCTAAGTCTCTAGTTGGTTCTGTCCTTTTATTCAGTAAGAAAAAGAAGAATATGTCTAGCCCTGTTTTTAACAGTTGCAAAGGTCCTGTTTTCCTATATGAATGATAATGATCCCACTGAACTGAAAACTATTGTTCTCATTCTCCTCACAGCTGGCAGATGATATAGTAGAGACAGTCCTAATTACCTGATAGGCTATGAATAAACAAAGGAAAGATCAGTAGTTTGGTGATTTAATCACTGAATAAAATTAGTGTGGGACCCATTAATTTCCTTTTATACACAAACTACCATAAAAAAGCTCTTTAAACTGATTTCAGCATTATTACTACTATTTAGAATTTTTAAATAATATCTCATAGCGTTTTCTTCTGATAACAAAACTACTGAATGCTTTCTCTGCTGGAAATGTTATTGAGAAGCTGTTTAAATTACTGAGGCATTTAAAAAATCAACTTAATTGAAGTATAATGCACCACTTTTAAGTATACATTTTGATGAGCTTTGACAAATTTATACACCCATGTAAGAACCACACAATCAAGAATCAGAACACTTCTGTTACCGCCATGCCCATAGCAGTCAGCTCTCCTCGCTCGTCACCTCAGCCCAGGCAACCACTGATGTGCTTTCTGTTCCTATAGATTCTGTCCCTATAGATTATTTTCATATTTTTATTTTATATTTTTCTCACCTAATAAGACCCTCTTCCAATGATAAATCAACCAAAGTTATAGCCGAGATCCAAATAGGCTAAACTATCTTTTACTTTTTTTTTTTCAAAAATAAAATTTATTCACTAAGAAATAGCCACTAACTTACAGAACAGTGGCAAGTACAAGGCAAATAACTCTTTTTCCTTCTGAATGGTTTGGAAATAGGTTACCAAGCTGATGTCTTATGACCCCTGAATACTTACGTGAGTTTTCCTACAAAGATATACTCCTTTATAACCATGAGGTAGCCATCCAAATCAGGAAACTGACATCTATACAATAGTACATATCATCTAATCCTCAGACCCTATTCCAGTCTCACCAGTTGTTCCAATAATGTCCTGTTCACTTTAGAATCATTGTCCTTAGTTGTCAAGTCTAACCCTTTAGCGTGGAACAGTTGACCTGTTCTTGGTCAAATGTTCACTTTTTAAGTTGTTTATCAGTATGAAGTCATGGTTTCCTATTTTATTCAATGAGCTATAATCCTTTGCTATCATAATTCTTTATAGTGATGTTTGAAGTGTCCCAGATTTGGCCAGTGGGGGTCCTTTCCATCTGGATTCTGTGTCCTTTTGACACATCACCATCATTCTTTGAGTCTTTCCTTACTCTCCGGAACAACAATATTCCAGGTCATTATCTTCATGACCTGGACACTTTTGAAGATTACAGGCCAGTTATTTTGTGGAACGTCCCTCAGTTTGATTGAGTTTGTCTGATGCTTCCTCATGGTGTTATCCCAGTTGTGCATCTCTGGCAGGAATATCACAGAAGTGATACTGTTCTTCTCATTGCAGGCATCATGTTGGGTGGGATTCCAGTGTGCCCCATCAATGGTGATGCTCATTATGATCCTTTCCTATGGTGGCGTTTGCCAGGCCTCCTCACAGAAAAGTTACACTCCTTTTTCCCTTTGTAATTTTCCCTTTGTAAGTACTTTGAAAGTAGGTACATACCCTGTTCTTGGTCAAATGTTCAGTTTAAGTTGTTTATCAGTATGAAATCATGGTTTCCTATTTCATTCAATGAGTTATAATCCTTTGCTCTCATTATTTACACTGCTGTTCGAAGTGTCCCAGATTTGGCCAGTGGGGGTCATTTCAGTCTGGCTTCGAATGCCCATGTGACACATCACCGTCATTGTTTGAGGCTTTCCTTACTTTCTGGCGCAACAAGATATTCCAGGCTCGTCTTGTACTTTGCCTGCGTCAGTGTTGGAATCAGCCATTTCTCCAGGGAACCCTGGTTCCTTAGAGCAGAATGTTATTTGAAAGCCAAGAGTTTAGTGCTACTTGTGCTCATTACTACTGGGGTGTCACTGTTCCCAGGTCATTTGTATGGGCAAGCCAGGAAACACACACACACACACACACACACACACACACACACTCTTTATCTATATCTAATATCTTTTACTTTTTATTAGAAGTTACTGAATACTTCTATCTCTGCTGTTTATCTAGCAGCTTCACGTGGTCCCCTTATAACATTGCTATTGAGTTAATAAATAATCAGTTTTAAATTGGTTTCACTATATAGCCCACACAGTAATTACCATGTTTCCCCCAAAATAAGACCTAGCTGGAGAAGAAGCCCTAGCATGATTCCCCCAGGATATGGAGGGCACGCACTCCTCTCCATGAGGGTTTTATGATCTGCCTCAGTGAGAGGGTTGCCTTTTCCACAAACTCCTTCCGCTTAAAAATATTTAGTATGCCAAGGTGCCATATTTAGGCACCTAAAATCACGTGAGGGCTTATTTTCCTGCTAGGTCTTATTTTCAGGGGAAAATGGTATTTGACAATTATGTGTTAAGTGTGTGCCATGTATTAGGCACTCTGCCAGATGCCGAGGTACAAAGTTAGGAAAGATATAATATCTGCTAAAGGACATGAAGCATAGATGGCAGTTATAATTTTGGGTGATGAGGGTCTTAAGGGAATCCATGCAGGAATATGCAATACAGTGTTGGGGCGCATGGAAGATGCTTTGAAGGAAATGACATCTCACCTGAGACCTGAAGATAGTACAAGAATGTGCAGGTGAAGATGACAGGAAAATAATTTCAGTCAGAATAAAGAGCTTGAGCAACAGCCAAGAGAGTACATTTATCTGTAGTCCAAAAGTAAGGTATAGAGCAGAGTTCTTGAAATTTGCTTTATGAGATTTGTACTGAGGGCGACAGGAAGCCAGAGAAGAACATTTCAGGGGTGATGGCAGTATTGTATTTTATATTCTGGCAAGATGATTCTGGCTTTTATGAGGAAAATTGATTACAATATGCAGGCTTTCAACGGTGATATGTGTATAAAAACTGGTATGAGTTTGGAGAGACGCAGATGTATTTGAATATGTTGAGAAGCTAAAATCAGCAGTCATTGGGGATTAATAAAATATATGTGTGGAGAAAGAGAAGTGTTTCTGAATTTGATAAATGAGTGAAAGATTAAGTTATTTATTGAGATTTAGGCAACACAATAGATATATCCACTTTGAGATGCCTATGAAATTTGCCTAATGAGTAAAAAAGAACACGTATATACCTTTACCTAGATCCACCGATTGCTTACAATTTGACATTTCTCTTCTCTCTTCACATATACATACACATAAACACAAGTGAAAACACACAAGTGTGCATGTGCACACACACATGTTTAAAGGTAAATTGTAGATCATATTAAATGTCTGTCCTAAATCTCCAGCATGTATCTTCTAAGAACGTATTTATTACAGAGCCGTAATTGTCACATCATTCAATAAATGTAACATTGGTACTTTACTGTTATCTAATATGCTACAGTGCATATCAAAATTATCCAGTTGTTCCAAATATGTCTTTTATCATTATTAAGTTGCTGTTACACACACACACACACACACACACACACACACACAATTTCTTATCTAGGCATAGTAAACCAAGATGGTAAATTTTTGCCTCTAGATATAGTAACACTTTTACTTTTCATATTTGTGAAGTCCAAGATTTTCTTTAGAAAACAAATTATTCCACTCTTAGAGGGTGAGGGTAATGGTAATTGTAATATGGAGATAATAGAAACAGAGTGAACTGAACCCTAAGAATTCCTATAAACTCTTCAAAGCATTAAGGTCCATATACAGTCATGCACTGCATGCGACATTCCAGTCAATGACAGGCTTCAAACACAACAGTGGTCCCAGAACATTATAATGGAGGAAAAATTCCTACCACCTAGTGCCATCATAGCCTAAAAGGACTTTCATCTATAATGAGGACAAGTCAAGGCTTTTAAGGATAGGATAACAGTGGTGCTTGGAGGCAATGTTACAGGCTACAAATTGAAACCTTTGTGATCTGGCGCAGTGAGAACCCACGGGCCTTCGAGCATATCAGTAAGCACACATTGCCAGCATCCTGCAGGGGCAGTAAGAAGGCAAGGATGACCAGCTCCTCTTCCAGGATGCCCTCCTGAATTGCTATGCCAGCAAAATGGAGAAGTACTGATTGGAGAATAACATAACTTTCGAGATTTTGCTTATTGTTGACAATGCTCCCAGACACCCTTCTTTATCGGTGATTTCCATCCCACTATCAAAGTGGTGTTTCTCCCTCCAAACACCATCTCTTTGATTTAACCAATGGACCAGCAAGTTATAGCAGCTTTTCAGCCCACTACCTAAGGAGGCCTTTTGCCCAGGTTGTTGCTACAACTGAGACGACACTGATGCAATTCTGAAGGGATTACAACATCTATGGCTGCACCAAGAACCTTGCTTAGAGTTTAGGTGATGTCACCAAGGAGTGTGTGAATGGCATCTGGAAGAGGACACTCAAGAGGTTCATCCATGACTTCAAGGATTTGCCAAGGATGAAGAGGTTGCAAAATTCCACAGGCTGTGGTTGAGATGGCAAATAACTTTAATGTGGGTGTGGATGAGGACGGCATTGGGGAGCTCCTAGAGGTGGTTTCTGAGGAACTGACTAACGAGGAGTTATTGGAACAGGAACAGGAGCACAAAGCTGAAGAAGCGGCAAGGGAAAAGGAAGCTGCAGGAGAAGAAAAGGAAGAACCTTCAAGAAAATTCACAGTGAAGTATTTGGTAGAAGCTTTGCAGACCTCTGTGAGTTCCTTAAAAAGTTTGAAAACATGGAACTCTACACTGAAAGGTTTTCATTACTAGAGAGAAATGTTCACGGTGCATTACCTGTTTACAAGCAAATCTATGATGAAAAAAGAAGCAAACTAAGCAAACCACCATGGACATATTTCTGAAGAGAGTAACACGTCCTCAAGAAGAGCCTGAGGTGGGTCCTTCAGGAAGTTCCAGAAGAAGGCTTGGTTATCACAGGAGAGGACAGCCCTATACCTGTTCTTGACCTTAAGACCTTCCAGTGGGACAGTATGTGGAGGTGGAGACAGTGGTGGTGATGACCCTGACCCTGTTTAGGCCGAAGCTAATGTGTGTGTTTGTGTCTTAGTTTTTAACAACAAAGTTTAAAAAGTAAAAAAAAAAAAACCACAAAATTTTTTAAATAGAAAAAAGCTTGTAGAATATGGATAGCAAGAAAATATTTTTGTATAGCTGTGCAGCGTGTTTGTGTTTTAAGCTGTTATTACAAAAGAATCAAAAAGTTTTTAAAAACTAAGTTTATAAGGTAAATAAGTTACAGTAAGCTAAGGTCAATTTATTGAAGAAAGGAAAAATATTTTGTAAATTTAGTGTAGCCTTAGTGTACAGTATTTATGAAGTCTATGATAGCGTATAGTGAAGTCCAAGGCTTTCACATTTACTCACCACTCACTCACTGATTCACCCACAGCAACTTTCAGTTCTGCAAGCTCCATCCATGTAAGTGCCCTGTACAGGTGTACCATTTTTTATCTTTTATACGATATTTTAACAGTATCTTTTCTATGTTTAGATATGCAAATACTTACCATTGTGTTACAGTTGCTTCCAGTATTTAGTACAAAAATATGATGTACAGGTTTGTAGCCTAGGAGCAATAGGCTATAGTGTCTAGCCTAGGTATGTAGTAGGCTGGCTGTACCATCTAGGTACATGCTATGATGTTTCCACAATGACGAAATTGCCTAACTATGCATTTCTCAGAATATATCCACGTCTCTAAGTGAAGCATGACTATACATTGTTTCACATTTTTTTTCTACTTAGGCTGTTTTTCCGTATACTTTATCTTCATATTTGTCATTTGGAATGGCTACAGCTGTTTTTCTGTCTCCTGCAGTATTATTTCAGCTTTAGAAAGAATTATGGTTTATTAACTAGAGTTTTTCAGTCTCATTTTTGTTTTTATTTTGTTCAAGCAATCAAAGCTGAGCAGTAATTTGTGGGGTAATCACACACATGCACACACATATTAGGATTTATTTGGGAGGGAATTTTCTGAATCAAAACACAAACTTGAGAAAAAGCAATATTAAATTTTATGTGAGAATTACAACTTTGAATGATATAATGCTTATTATTTTGCATACCGATTACTTATGAATGGACGAACATTAGTGGTCAATGGATGAATCTAGCTTTCAATCAATTGTATCCAAATTGAAAGTCAACTCCAGGATATATTGGGATATGTTTATTCCTAAGGACTTGAGTTTTCTAAATTAGATTTAGGGAACCATAAACTGGAAAGGACACTGGTGTTGAAGTAGGAGATCGGACCTTAGACCAGAACTTGACACTATGGGTTGCTCAAGTTTTGAGGATATTCACTTATTAAATTAGGACATTGGGCTAGAAAATTTCTGAAGCCTCTATCTATAATTATTTCATTGTAGAATTTTATAAAAACTTAAACACAAGATACATTTTGTGCTGCTATGTCTTAGTTTGTTTCTTCCTTACATATTCAACAGAGTCAGGTGCATGCTTCGATTTATGATGTTGCAAAGCTGGAAAGGTCTCAGTGGTGCTCAAGTCCATTCCCTGCATTAAATTTGAACATATTTTCCTATCCTGTTATGCAAAAGCATTGCTATTTCTTACTGAGACATTCCTTTTGATCTTGCTTATGTAGCTTTTTCTCATAATAGCAATTGACAAGTGAAAAAATAAATGGAAATGGCTTCCAGCAACATGGATGACTGACCTGATCAAAAATGACCTGCCTGAAATATAAATAAATGCCGGGAAAAATAGAATCATCATTTTAAAAACAGAGCTGAGCTCAAAAGAAAGCAAGGTAACTGGATGCTGACTTGAAGAATGAGCTAAAGTGAGAATGGGAAACTCATGTTTTGACTAGGAAATGGCCTCAATAATGGAGTAAAATTGGAACTACCCTACCAGCAAGACACTATGATTTAAATAAGGGAATGTACATGCGGTCTTACCCCTTCAGAGCTGAAACTGAAACCCATGCGTAAACAGGAGCATCCCTCATTAAAAGAACGTGACTAAGGAAACTCCACTCAACACACTGAAGGAGTTAATAACAGGAGAGTCTTCCTAAGACTCTGAGAGGAGGGTTTTAGGGACTACGTATGGGGGAGGGAAGGGACCTTAATAAGATAATTGAATTATAAACTATAGTCACATAAAGATATGAAAATAACTTCACTATTAAGTAACACAACTAGGATTCACATACAAAATGATAGATTTACAATTGCAGGTATTTTCACTACACCTAATATCCATTTATTCTGTTACCAATCTTTTATTTTTCTTTAATAAGAAATATTTAGTATTACTTATATAGCAATTACTTCTAGCAATAAGGATAGCTTTTAAATGACTCATTATATTATCAAGTACTGTTCTATGTACTTTATTGCTTTTTTCCCTTTACTTCCCTCATTTAACCTTCATAACAATCCTATAAAATAGGCATTATTGTTATCATTTCCACTTGATAAATGAGTAAATTTATTACCTGATCTCTTACACATTAGGATTAAATTTTTATCAAAATGTATTTTTTATTGATTTCAGGCTCTGACTATGCCACGCACCATTGCTTTATTAGCTCTTTATCATTCCTTATTAAAGAAATAAAATTTAACTGATTTAACAAAATCTAACCATGAATTTCACAGTACATTTTATTGGAATTATAAAGAAATATGGAACTTGAAGGCAGAAAAAATATATATGTATTTTAAATTTGAAAGTATAATGCTCTGTTTTCAAGAATAAAAAGATAATTTGAAAATTATTTTATAGAAAGGTTATATTGGAAGCATTATAGGAACATTAAAAAGGAAAAAAAGTATTTTCACATTATTATACTCTTAATCTTATTGTTATTTTAGAATTAGTTTTGTTTGTGGTTTATAAAGTCTGTAAATTAAATGATGTGAATATGTCTATGAACTAAAAGTCCAAATTAAAACTAAATATGAATTGTGGAAAGTAACAAGATATCCTCTCTCTCTCTCTCTCTCTTTCTCTCTCTCTCTCTCTCTCTCTCTCTGTATTTCTATACCAACGCAGATAATAGATAGGTACAAAAATAGTAGATAGATAGATAGATAGATAGATAGATAGATAGATAGATAGATAGATAGATGTATAGATAGACATATAGATAGATAGATAGATAGATAGGTAGATAGATAGATGACAGATAGATGGTAGATCTTTCCATTAGAGTCTAATAGACATTATCAAATGTATAATAAAGAATGGAGTTAGAAAAATCAACATTTTGCAACCATCATATTAATATTTAGTCCAAACAAACATAAAACAGTGATGCTAAAAATGGTGTGTGAAAGTTTTATGAGGAACATTATTTCGTAAGGTTTCAAAGTTTTCACCCACAAAATACATACTGACAGCAAATGGAAAATAGTATTTTATAGTGCCTAAACCTAGTAATTAAGACCTTAATCAAGTTATATTATGCTATAAATTGAAAACTACTGTGTGTAAATTACACATCAATAAAGTTGATTAAAAATCAATGGGGTTCCACTATACATTCAGTAAAATTACCAAAGGATCAGGAGGGGATTTTGGTGAAGGTAATGGTGGTTACATGGATGCAAATCTATGTCAAAATTCATCTAACCATACTTAAAATGAGCACTTTTCATTGTACGTGAATTGTAACTCATTCAAGTTGATTATAAAAGTTCCACATAAGCTTACTTAGATTCCATTAACATTTTAGCGAAGGTTCTCTCATTTTTTGCCTATATCAGGAGTTCTATCTCTATCTTTAACTGTATCATGTTTATCTCTGTCTCCATCTTTATCTTGATTTCAGTTTCTATAGCTGCCCCTTACTCTATATCTAGTTGCAGAAATGCAGCTATACCATTTCTCTATTTGAATTTCCCATGAGGCAATATTTCAAAAACATTTGAAAATGTTTCAAAACATTTTTCAAAAAATATTTCAAAAACATTTGTCATGACAGCTATAGATGATCCTGGGGGTAATATTTTAGAATTGTTCCTTATTTACCATATCCTTCATTATTTGTTATTTATATTGTTTCCAAATTATGTTATAAATAACAGCAATTAACATTTTAATATACATATTTTTCATGTTTTTGATAATTTCCTTTAATATATTTACTTAAGATGTTAAGGTGTTTGAGCCATATTGGGTTTTGTGATAATATCATAGTGTGCTCAAAAAGTGCTGTCACCATTTTCTGACACAAATGAATGGCCTAATTTTATTTTTTAAACATTAAGGACAAAAATGTATCAGTAATTTAGATTTGCATTTAACTGATATTTATGAGGTTAAATGTTTTTATATATTTCTTTGCAAATTGCATTTCTCTTACAAATTTATTTATACTGTGCATTTTAAAATTAAGATGTTTACTCTCCTTTTGTTGATTTTTAAAGTTCCTCACTATTAACCCTCCGTTGGGTGCTACTGATCTCACAGATTCATCACACACAAAGATGCTGCTATGAAATACATCTTTACTGTACTGAGTCACAAACATGACTGTTGATAGGTTATTATGGTAGAGGGGGAAGATACGGAAGCGATGAGTCATAATACTTAACTGTTAGATATTTGAAAATTTGTGTGCAATGAATCTGTGAGATCAGTTGTGCCCAATGGAGGGTTAAATAATCTGATATTTTTTAGGTTTATTCTATAAATATTTTGGTAACTCATATTTCTTTTACATACATTTTTTTCTTCTTAATGGAGAATATTTTATATTTGACTATTTCATACACTATTTATTTTGATATATGAAGGTATGCTGTATTAATTTCCAGTTGGACACTTATCCTAAAATTGTTTATTTATAAACCACTCTTTTTTTTTTTTTTTTTTTAAGCTGAGCCATCCTGCCACTTGTTGGCAGCTCAGCGACAGCTCAGCTCGGGCTGGGAATTAAACCGCTGTTGCTCAAAGCTTGCACTCTTGAGTGAGCTTTTAACCAACTGAGTCACTCAACCAGCCCTATAAGCCACTCTTAATAATTTAATTCTGGCCTACAGGTATTCAGACTAAGTTCATGGTTCTAGCTTTTATTAACTATAAAATTATACTGTGGTAAAGATCAGATCAATCAATGCATGTATGAGGTGTGATCATAAAATACAGGAAATATTTAAATTAAAAAAATTATTACAGTAAAAGACCATTGCTATTAATCCCCCTCAAAATATTCGCTTCAAACACACCTATCCCATCAGTCTTGCCACTTTCTGAAGCAGTTCTGGAAGTCCAGTTGCGCTGTCGTGGCTGCCTCCATCTATGTCCTGAGTCGATTCAAAGCATTTTCATTTATGGTCATTTTGACTTTGGGAAAGAGCCAGAAATACCACTGCCTGAATTTATTTTATTTCTTTAGTTTGCACGGCTTCATTATCTGCCTCTTTCTAGTTATTTATTGCTTTGTAACACAGCCCCCTCAAATTAGTAACTTAAACCATCATTTATTAGTATAGTTTACATTTCTGTGGGTTGACTGGTCTCAGCAGCATGGACTTGCTCGGGGTTTGTCACCAAATGCAGATGTCTGAAGACTCTATTAGGCTGTATGTCCAAGATGGCTTCCTCATAGGGCTGGAGAAGCTGGTTGTCATTTCGGAGCTCTGCCACATTCCAATCATGGTTCAGGTCTCCATCTCTTTCCGTTGATTATACAAGTTAACAAGACCAAAATCAAAGGGCATGGAGCTACTTCCTGCTTCTCATTAACAAGAGCAGCAAAAGCTTTGTGGCCATGTTTAATTGGCCAGTCTTCCCCAACTTTATGATGGTAGAGCATCTGTCTTTTAACTGCTGATTCTCAAACACCTAAAACGTTAATTGGGATTCTCCAAATGTATGTCTTATTATTATCCCAGTTATAGTCCATTAATCTACTCATTCTTGCACCATACCTTAGATTTAAAGTAATTCAATCCCACTTAGTATGTATTCAAAAGAATTGAAATCAGGATCTTAAAAAGATATCTGCGTATCCATGTTCATTTCACCATTCTAAATTGCCAAGATATGGAAACAACTTAAAAATCCATCGACGCACAAATGAATAAAAACATGTGGTATACACATGCAATTGAACATTTAGCCTTAAAAAAGGAAAGAAACCTACCATTTATAACAACATGGACCTGGAAAACATTATGATAAGTAAAATAAATCAGTCATAGACCAAATATTGTATGATTTCCCTTACATGCAATATCTAAAATAGTCAAATTTACAGAAGCAGAAAATAGATTGGTGGTTGCCAGAGGATGGAGAGAGGGGTACTGGGGAGTCATTCAGTGGGTATAATGTTACAGTTATACAAGATAAATAGGTTCTAAGGGTCTGCTGTACAACATAGCACCTATCATTAACATGGTATTTTACACTTAAAGCTTTGTTAAGAGTGTAGATCTCATGTAATGTGTTTTATATTAAAAAAAAAGGAAGCTTGGAAGTGATGGATATGTTTATTACCTTATTTATTTATTTATTTATTTATTTATTTATTAGCTGAGCCATCCTGCCGCCTGTTGGCGGATATGTTTATTACCTTGATTGTGGTGATTGTATCATGGGCATATGCATCGTTCCAAACTCATCAAATTGTACAAATTAAAGATGTGCTGGTTTTTTTTAATCTTTTTTTTTGTTTTCTTATGTATATCACTTATACCCCAATAAAGCTATACAATGCTTTAGTTTTATAATATATTTTAGTACCTGTCGGGGCTGTGTATTATGTTTTATTGGCCTACATGAACATAATACAAAAGAGAGTTTCTTTATTTCCAATCTGTATCTTATTTTGAGAATATTTTGTTGGTTGCAGGTGTTAGAGATGAGAAAAAAGTTGTATTTTTTAATCCAACAAGTTCTGCATTGTATAGGACCTCAAAATCTTGTTTACCAACTTATTTTTGAGCTCATCTCTTACTTTTAGTTTATATGTTTTGCAGCTAAAAGGGCGAGGCCCAATCTGTCAACATTCTGTTTTCCCTGGAGTTCTCCTTGTGCAATTCCAAAAATGCATTAGATACATTTTCAATCTTCTAAGTAACCTCACGTGAGAGTTTTACCAAATAGTTCATCACTACAAAACACATGTCTCCAATTTCTCATCCTACTAAAACACTTCCCTTGACATTTTCCAAGCCTCTTCTGCTTCCTCAGAGCCTACTGCATGTTGCAAAGGCAATCCCAGATAATTTAGGATTTTATAATGGCAGTACCCCTTTTCTGGTACCAATTTTTGCATCAATCAGCTCTTACTACAAACCACGAAAGCTGAGAATCATTATTTAACTTAGAAGTTTGCAGATAAGCCGTGGGAGTAGGCTAATCTCAGCTGGATCTGTTTCCTGAACCAGTAAACTAGCCATTTTATGTTCTCATGGTGAAAGCACCAGTATTGCATATATACTTTTCTAGACTTTTCTCAGGTTACTCCTCTTAATACCTCATTGGCCAATGCACATGACAGGGTTAAATACAAAGCCATGGGAAAGGGAACTATATCCACCTCTTTAGTGGGAGGGGCTGAAAAATCACATGGTACTTAGGATGTAAATATGTAAATTAATACAATCAAAGAAAACTTGCCCCTCGCTTGTCTGATGCAGGTGTGTTTCATTACATCTTTACATTGAAGGTACAAGTCTTTGGCATTTTGTCTTTATGGATACAGAATCTCTAGAAAGAGCAAAAAATGTACTAAGAAATAAATGAGTACAATGATTTCAGAGTGTTATGCATTCAAAGATATTGTCGATAAGGATTAACAAGTACTTAGGCAGCATTGATTGGTTATTGAGTGCATGTATTAAGACATGAAGTGCCCTGGTTCAAATCTCATTTGTCTTCCACTTACTAAGCTGACCACTTTTTAGCTGTTATTACAAATTTCTGATACTTTGTCTCCATTTCCTCTAAGTAAAATATAATTATGATAATATCTAGTTCATAGGGCTTTCATCAGGACTAAATGAGCTAATATATATAAAATACATATAATAGTACTAACTTTAGCAAAAGCCACTCTCTGAGAAGGAGATATTTCAGTTGACAGTTTAATAACAAAACAAAATCAGCTAATGAGATACGTGCAAGAACATTCTAGGCCAAAGGTACAGCAATATAAAGGCTCAAAGGTAAAGATCTTGACATCTTTGAGGAACAGGAAGAAAGTCATTCGTTCACTTGAGTACTTCAAGTATTTCTTCAATGTGGATGAAGATCAATATTTCGTTATCAGATTTACCATTTCATCTTTTATTTTTTCTTAATCTTGTACTTTTGAAAATAATTCCTACAAGAAATGTTTATGTTGGTATCTTTACTCCCTTCACAGCATAGTATTTTGAAACTTGGAATTATCGTATTTCCCTTAATGTGTCAACCTTTTTTTTGTTATTCAAAATGAAGAATATCACCCTTTAGATTTTCCAGACTAATTATTCTTGGTGTTTCCTTTAATTTCTCAGCACTGTAATCTCATTTATTCATTTAGTCTCCAGGTATCTAATAGACTACTTATTTTCCTGGTGTCTTTATCTGCCATACCAATCCAGCTCATAATCATTTCATGTACGGTCTGCCTGTCTCCTGGCTCATTTTAGTCAAAGTCTAGGTGGTAGTTAGGATACTACTTAAAACTGTTTTGTCCTGCCACAGCAATTGTCACCTCCCACAGTGCTATCTCTGTTCTTGCTTACATAGCATTTCCACCAATACTAAGAGAAAAGAATGTTATAGTGAAGAATCCTCAGCTTGGCAACAGGATTTTCAGTGTTTCCATTAATAATTTTTTAAAACTGTTACTTAACATGTCAAAAGCTGAATGTCTTCATCTTTAAAATGGCAGAGGAAGTGATATTTCATTCATTCATTTTTAAAACCACTTATCCACTTAAACATACATATATTAAATAAATATTTATTTATTGCTCACTAAGTTCTGGGTACTCAACTGTAAGCAAAGAATACATAGCGAAAAAAAAAATCTATGAGCCTCACCTGCAAGGAGTACAAATCTTACCTCTTATGTTTTTGTGTTTCTAATTAATCAAATGAAACACAAGACAAATGAATGCAAATACAGTAGTTCAAGAGGAGTTTGTTATTAATATTTGAAACCTAAATAGAATTGTGGAAAACAGGATTTCCTTGGACATCCATTTAGAACTTTATTTTTTGTCCATCTAAAAATTGAGTATTTTCTGAAATGGCTGATTTTAATTTTCTGTTTATTGGATTAAAAGATTAAAAGTTACAAATTATGGCTTTTCCTAAATTATTTCCATGGAATACTTTTATAGGAAGCATTAAAGAAAGGGTCATTGAAGGTTCTTAATTTTTAGGTTTGGCAATGACTAAGAAAGCTTTGTTTAAACAATTAAGTCATTTTGGTCCTTGCTAATGCATACTTTAACTAAATTGACAGTAATGAAGGTAATACAACATAAATATAACATTACAGTGGATTTAATGTTCACTACCTTTAATACCATTTTAGATTGGGATAATTAAACCTGGCGTATTTATTAAAGAAAAAAACACATCAATTTAAAATTACTCTTTAATGAATTTATTTGGTAGTAAAATCATATGCATTAAATATTTATAACAGTTTATGAATATATTTTATTCCCTCAAATATACTAATGAATTTTTAATACTAAACAAATGTTCTATTTTATTTCTTTTTTTAATGTGTGTGTGTGTGTGTGTGTGTGTGTGTGTGTCTGTTCTAGTTTATCCTGCGAAGACAGTGCTAATGTTTAAAATTGATGTTAACAGTCTATTTATAACTCATAAAAGCATTAAAGTAAATATATATATGTAAAATAGTAAATCCTGTCTTCCCAAACTTCTTTAAGACTAAATGGAAGAAGGATTTAAAAGTGGATCTAATATATTTATAGGCCAAAAATGAGGAAAGTCATGTCCTCAAATGCTCCGCCTTCAGTGGAAAGCTTTCTTGCTTTTAAGGATTAACAGATTCATGAAATCTTCATTTCCCTTTGCTAGTCTCATTCATGTTTCAAAACAGGATTCATTGAAAGTAACAGTTTATAAAGTATTTGGCTAAAATGTACATGATATTTTGCAATAAGTTCACGAAATAATCTGTTGCTAGGCAAACTTGTTTGAACTACATAGAGGACTCTTCCGTAGCACCATGATTTGGGGTACAGATCCAGGTGTCACAGACCTGCTTTTCATTCAAGTGGCCCTCTGTGACTTTGTTGACTACTTCTGCCTTTTTGCTTTTGATCTCAATACTTTAGGCCCAACAACGTTAAAACATAATTTTTACTTTTATTATTTATGTTTGTATTTTGTGAATTGCTTCTAAAATTGCATATTCATTTTCCCGCATAACATTTTCCTCTCCTTAGTCAGGAAATGTATCCTATTGTGTTAAATATTGTAGACACTGAACACAAGAGTCTTTGTAAGGATAGCAATCCAGGTAAATGATAAATCAAGGTCTAAATTTCTTTGTTTTACTTTATGTTGCCTTTTAACACAATAAATTTTATTAAATCTCTATCAATTTATCAATGAAAGAAAATTAAGTCATTTTTATTCATTTATTTTTGGAACTTTAAAAGGAATATGTATATTATGTAGTTTTCTCACTTTAATAATAGTAATTATCTTGCAAGTTACAAGACACTTTTGTATATATGAACCGTTTAGTGGTGATTCCTGTACAGAAGGTAACTTGCAAAAGTCTATAACTAAGCTATATCTAATTTTTCAGTGGAAAAATGTAAAAAATACAAAGAATATAAAAACACTAATAATGATAATAGCAACAACAATATGATTATTTTCTTAGGTAGATATTTCTGCATCTCTTTAGATTCTGTTAATTCATTTTATGCTTAATTCTGAAGAGGCTCAAAAATTAATTATGCTTTGGATTGAGATTCATCATAACCATGACTGATCTGATAAACCCTTGCAATGATATAAATACAAATAATATTGAATGCTCTATACTGGTATATTTGTTTGTACTTTATTTTACTTCACTTCCTCTCCTCCTCCTGTTCCTTCGTCAACCCCCTCCAGTCATGCTATCTTTGTCTCTCTCTACCAGTAATGCCTTTGTCAAGGTCATTAGTGATCTCCATGGTGACAAATCTAATCTGATGTTAAGTCTCAATGTTCACCTTATTTGATTTATAAGCAACAGTGACATGTTGATTGTTCCTTCCTCTTATAAGAACTTTTCACTAGACTTCTAGAACAAAACTTTTGGTTTCTTAGCTATCTCAGTGGCCACACCTTTTAATCTTCTCTGTAGGTGTCCCCTTTTCATCTTGATTTATTAATGATAGAATACTCCAGAATTAAGAATGCCTTTAAAACTCTGCTGTCTGCTATCTGTATTCCCTCTTGGTGACCTCATAGAACTCTTGGCTTGAAATATTATTTGTATTCTCAAAAGTCCAAATCTATCTCCATATCCCTCACCCTGATTTATAGACACAGATATACAACTGCCAACACATCTCCACGTGCACTTGAAGTAAATATCTCAAACTTAATATGTCCTGATCTTTTCCGAAAAACTTGCTTCCCCATTAGTGTTAATGGCAACTCCTTCCTTTCACTTTTAAATATTAAAACTTCTTTCACTTCTCACTTCTTCCTATTAATACATTCCAAATACAATTATTCAGGAAATACTGATGGATCATCAAATATATCTAGAAACCAACTACGTCTCATGCTACCACTTCCACTGGAGCCATTATTATGCCCTACCTATATTTCCCCAGTAGCTTCCAAATTTTTGTTTACAAAATGTCAATTCTTAATACAGTAACCTCCATGATCTTGTTTTATCAGGACAACGTTAACTGCCTGCTGCCTCCCCCCTCCCCAGCTCAACATCTTCCAAAGGCACTCTTAATTCCCTAAGAGTATAAGACAGTGTTTTCATAAAAGCCAACAAGACCTTACATGATATGAAGTGTGCTGAGACTCTTGCTTCAATTTATATTACTTCCTCTCCTTTCCATCTCTTCCCATTCACTGACTTCCTAATATCCTACAGACCCCGCCAGCCAAGGCCCCTCCTCAGGGCCCACTCTGGTAGTTCCCTATGCCTGGAATGCTCTTCCTTAGGTGCCCCTATAAGTCTAAATCCCTTAACATTTTCACTGTGATGTTAGTGTACAGTCCAATGATATTTCCATGCTGCCGATGGCGGCGTTCGACTTGACCCCGTAAGCTCAGTGTTCCAGAAAGGAAGTTTAGGAAGGCAGAGGTACATTTTTCTATATTTTTGTGTTTTACAAGAATGACTAACAATAGGAAATTTTTATACTTTAATCATTTATTTTAATAAAAATGTAGCACCTTAACTGTATTTACTTAAAAATAGAAATACTGTAATTATTTTCTGTGGATTCTTAACACATTTTGGAGAACAAACGTGAAACCAGTTAACACAGTGAAAAGGTTAATGAGGTCACATTGGGAAGATGCTGTCTGCCTTCATCTGTTCAGGTGGCTATGACAAGTACCACAGACTGGGAGTCTTATAAATCGTAGAAATTTATTATTCACAGTTCTAGATTCTGGAAGTCCAAAATCAGGGTGTCAGGCTGTTTGGGCTCTGTGAGGGCCCTTTTCTGTCCAGATTGAAGAAAAGGGTTGCACACAGTACAGATTGCATTGTGTACTCACATGGCAAAAAAGAGGGTGAGAAAACTCTCTAGGGTCTTTTTCATAGGGCACTAATCCCATTCCTGAGGGTTCCACCTTCATGAGCTAGTCACCTCCCAAAGGTCTCACCTCCCAGTGCCCTTCATGATGGGTTAGGATTTCAACATAATGAATTTTGGAAGGACACAAAGAGAAACTGAACATAGGTGAGACTGTTAGGAGGCCACTGAAATAATCAAGGCTAAAAATAAAGAAGGTTGACTTAAGTAAAGGTAACAGAATTGAAAAGAGGGCTGATTTTTAGACACTGTGCAATGCACTATACATCATTTCTTACTTTGGTCTACAAGGTGCAGATAGGAGAGGGAAAATCAAATTAGCCTCCATGAGAGACTGATCATGTTGATTTTTGCTTGTAATGTGTAAATCTTGTGTCTGTTATAGGGACTTGCTCATAGTTCACTCTCCAATAAATGTTTGATAAATAAATGACCATATCAACTTGAACCCACTCTTAAGTTTTCATAAAATAAAACAGGTTGAGTTAAGCCATACATAATAGAGATACTCTCTTGTATCACTAGGACTCTAAATATGATATGAGAAGCAGTAGGTACTTAACAGTCCTTATGAATAATGGTGAAAATCTTTACTAATTTTCTCTTTAGATTGAATATAATAAACAATCTGAAGGTGCGAGGTTGAAGAGCATCCTAATATGCTCTAACACTGAAATTTATCACACCACTTTGACTGCTTTGTTGAAAGGCATATAAATGTGATCCTAACCGTTATTTACCTTAATGATTCTGGAATTGGTTACCCACTCTGTACACAGCCTATTCCTTTGTTTTCTATCTACGGGGACTTTGGCACAGGGGGCCGTTTCCCTGTTCTGTGATACAGGCACGAATGCCAGTCTCAGCGAATGGCTGCTGCGTTAACACTTTGGTGGAGGAGATGGCTACCCTGAGATTTGGACACTGTAAGTGCCATTCATTTTTCTTCCTTTCCCTGGTTTTAATTAGCATTGGTGATTTAAGGCTGACTGCATTTTTCATCCAAGTTTTTCTTTCAAGTCACTGATCAATAATTCGTTAATGAAGCTAGAAAAAGAGAATGAAGCATTATTAAATGTCCACCACCACTTCCCAAAGCAAACAAATAAGCCAGTTGCTGCTCTGAAGCAATCACTCAGCTAGCTGAAATCATGCAGTTGCTACGAGGAAGGATAATTGATTTAGTTGGGAGGGTGCAACATCCCTAAATATTGAATTCAATTCATAATATTCACAAGATTTCTTTAATGGCTATTAATATTTGCATTACCATTTTTCAATTTAACTCATGAAATGTCATACAATCTTAATATAATTTTCAAGTTATAGTTCATCTTAAGACCCATTCACTCAACCTTCTCTAAATAGAGTTCTTTAGAAGACCATTACATATTGAATCTCCAAAGGAACAGAACAGTGTGCGATGCATATCCTCAGTATTCATGCAGAGACTAGAGAAGGTCATTTGCACTTATGTGTCAGACATTTCAAAAATAAAGCGAAAACGTCGAGTTCTCAGTGCACAGTGCGGGACACTGACCACTAGGTGGCAGAAGCGCTCCTTCAGCCCTTCCGCCTCTCCTGGTGTGGGCTGTAATTAGGTCAGTGTAAGTTAAAGTAGGGCTGAGAGATGAATAAAGTAGATTTTCTCCTCTGGAACACACTGCAGTTTAATTTCACTTCTTTCTACATTGTGCGATGAAGGTGGATTTAACTTTTAAAGGCAAAGAGACAAACCTCTGCCAGGATAAATGAAAAGACTCAGGCAGGGCAACTGACAGGAAACATAAAAGAAAGGAAATGCTTTCTGGCTGTTTCCTAATTTTGATATCCGGGTCATCATCAGAAACCTTTTCAGAGGTAAAGTGCAATATGTATTATATAAGGAGGGCGGGTGACTACTGAAGCCTAAGCTGCATGCTTAGTTGGGTGTTGCTGTTCTTAAATATTCTCCGACTGGGAGCATTAAATAAAATAAAACCAGTTCCTTGAAGCTGTTTTTCTAATTTTGCCAACAGCCAGAAGCATTTCATCTGAGGGGAAAACTCCACACCCCAACACAGATTTCCCTTTCCTGCCGAATGAATTAGCAATGAGGGAAGTGGTCCTCAAGGTGAAAGTTGACACTGGGTGTTCTATTCGACATTGTGTGTCACGGGCACCGGGGAGAACAGGAACACCTCAAAAATAGGGATCAGGCCATGTGTGTTATGCAGCCATGGTATGTATCAGGCCACAGTTGAGTAGCTTCGTTTTCAAAGAGTATCTGTGGTCACTGGTCACTTAGTTGAGAAACGGTAGAGAAAGGAGAGCAATCACAGGAAAATCTCTCCCAAATTGCCGATCATGATCAAGTCAGAATATTTTGGGTTTTTTTTTTAATTAAAGATAATAAAGGCAACTAAGATATAAAAAGAACATGCATAAATAGTAAGTTTTCCTGATCCTAACTTCCATAGATGTTGAGAGCATTCAGCTCATTTATATTGTATTTTGATTTTATTATTATTATTATTTTTTTAGAATTACTGGTCATCTCACAGGTAGTGCCAAACTCACAGAGAGAGATGGCTGACTGGCAGCATGTACGCTGCTACAGTATTAATTGAGGACATGAGCTAGGTACATAGACAGGCGGCTCAGATATACTAAGGTTCTTCAAATCATTTTTGTATTTTATGAAAAATGTTTAGGTTTGGACTTGAGAGCATTTTCTCCTGACACCTCTTTGACATCGCCCGGCTGCTAATGTCTTTGTGTTTGTTACCCAAAGATTTGTTCAAACATACTGAAACTGGAAACCCACCTGGTTAGCAATACCTTCTGTTTGTGCAGGCTGTTTTCCATCTGCAGCCACAGATGATAGGACTACAGACTTTGTGTGCAAGTCGGTGTTCTCCTGTTTGCCCACGAATTATAGACAATCACATTAAAGCTATGTGCAAACATGATACATGACTAAATTCTCCGTTCTTGAAATGATGTTCTGTGTATGTCTCAATATCGAAAGAAAGGAGTACAGAATGGAAGAGAGCAGAGAGGAAGAAGGCAAAGATTAAAAACATGAGAAAAGAGACTCTTGAAATCTTGTTTCAAGGGGACATTTGCTGTTCTAGCTTCTCATTCCAGTTATACTAACAGTTTCATTTGCTGACAGGCAATGGTCAGATATGGGATAACTAAATACTGTGCTTCTGGATGGGATTGGAAGCAGAAAAGACAGTCAATGAATTGTAATTTATGAGCCCAGTGGACCAATCCCTGATGTATATCTCATGAATCAGATAGAAATTTTATCCTGGATTGGAATTTGGAGACAAATGTCGAAAATGACTCAGTTAATCAAAATTTGTTGAAAGGATGCAGTGTGACTAAAAAAGTAAACATGTACACGTGCGCACACACAGGTTGGATTTTAATTGAAACATTTTATTAGAAACCCTCATTTCTTTGCTTAACATTTGTAAAATCAGCTTTTTTATTTGTTTAATTTAGAATATGATTCAAAAGTGAGTTTTGAGACGCAAATATTTTGTGGGTATTTTTGTGAACTTTATGAGACTAGTTTATTCAATCTTTTTAAAAGTATAAACCATAATTTCAACAAGTCTATAAGTCAGGAATATTTGGAAACAGCATAAGCAATCATTGGATATAATATAGACAAGACTAAATTATTTCTTCCATCAATTCAAAAGAGAGAGCCCTTTGTGCCAGATAGTAGCAATGGAACCAGGAAACAAATTTCCAAAGTCAAAATGTTGAGTCCTCAGTTCTACACCCACCCCGTGTTAAACACCCTCATTTTTTATGAATACCATGAAGTTTCTTAACCTACCCACTGTTCCAACATGCAGTAGCCAAAACCACACTGCCGTGACAATCCCCTATGTTCCTTTATCTCCATCTTGAATTTTTAGTCCTACTGACCCTCGACCCACCTTTCACTCTCTCTGGACAGTCACTATTATGGTGATTTATGCCTTACCCAGATAGTTTCTGCTTGATGTTTCCAATCAACCCGGCCTCTCTTTTTGTTCATGAAGCAGCATTGACAGTTTCGGCACTCTATTTCTGACCCTGTTGGAAGGAAGCAGGGAGGGGGCTTGTGGGACAGTGTTTATAACGTCCACGGTAGTAAGGTCTCAGGCCTTCACACTCACACCCCACTCACTCACCGACTCACCCAGAGCCACTTCCAGCCCTACAAACTCCACTCATGGTAAGTGCCCTAGACAGGTGTACCATTTCTTTATTTTTATGCTGTATTTTTACTATATCTTTTCTATGTTTAAATACACAAATACTTACCATTGTGTTAGGATTGCCTACAGTATTCAGTACAGTAACAATCGGTACAGGTGTGTAGCCTAGTATTTCTAGGCTGTGTGGCAGGCTATCCCATCTAGGTTTCTATAAGTGCACTCTATGATGTTTGCACAATGATAGAATTGCTAAACAGTGATTTCTTGGGATATATCCCCTTTGTTAAGAAACACATGGCTGTATAATCTTCAATATATTAGATATATATGTCAATTGATTATAATGGGAAACTTCTGTTATTGACTGGTAGGTGAAAATGTTCATGATTAATCAAAATTACAAAATGTCTTCTAAAGAAAATTATTGAATAATCTAGATCTTTATTAGGCTATAGGGTATTTTATGGGTATATTTTAATATATGCAGAACCATGCATGTATTTTAGCAAATTTTTAATAACTGTATTTATATTTTTAGAGTGATACATATATATTTCATTACAATGAGGCTCATTTAATTTTTTTTTTAATCCAAAGGGCACAAATAATAAATATACAGTTTGATGTTTTGTCATGTACTGAGCCTACTTGGGTAGTCATCATTCAGTCAAGCCACAAAAGCACTCCATAAGCTCCATCCTGCTCCGTTCCAGTAATTATTCACTAACCTAATGATAGTCTCCTCACTTCATAGATTAGCTTTGTCTGGATTGGAATTTTATGGAATTGGAATGATACACTATGTAATTTTAGGGGTCTTGTTTCTTTCACTCACTATTTTATTTGTTTGGTTCAACTAGGTTGTTGTGTATAGCTCTAGTTGTAGTAGTTGTAAATTATTCATTGTCACTGCTGTATAATGTTCCATTGACTGAATATAGTGTAAATTATTTATTCACCTTATGTCAATAGTTATGTTCCAGTTTGTGAATATTAAAGATAGTGCTGCTCTGAACATTCTTATACTTGTCCTTTGTGAAGCTTTATACATGCCTATATTTGGAAAGCTTATATATGAAAGTGCTGGATAAATATGTACATTTCCATTTTTTGACATACTGAAAAAGTTCAAAATGGACACATAAACTCACAGTCTTATTAATGGTGTATAAGTTTTAAAATTAATCTTTGTCTTTGTCACCACTTGTTATTATCTATCTTTTTTATTTGAAGCATTCTGGCTTTGCCTGTCTTTCCATAGAAATAGTGATCAAACCAAGAGATGTTTACAACCATATAAATAGTAGAAACGGTTCATTCAAAATAGGTTACTTGTGGGCCAGCCGAGTGGTTCAGTTGGTTAAGAGCTCGCTCAAGAGTGCGAGCTCTGAGAAACAGCTGTTCAATTCCCAGCCTGAGCTGAGCTGCCGTTGAGCTGCCAACAGGTGGCAGGATGGCTCAGCTAAAAAAAAAAAAAAAAGAAAGGTTACTTGTTTTGTTTTAATTACTTGGCCATTTTCTCTTTTTAACTTAATTTTCTTTAGTACTTTATTGTGATTGCAAACAGAAGAGTATAAATTTTCTTTATTTAGGGAATCAGAAAAGATCCGAAATGGAAAAAGGCAGTGTTTGACCTTATGACCTTCAATATGTGAACAACAAATTAAAGAGCAAATATACAATCCCCTTGGAATTAAATTAATCACTATTAAAAGAAAAACAAGTTGTAACATAAAGTCTAAAAAAAATGTTGATTATGCCTCTACTAGTTGTGTTGAATTCAGCCCCAAGAGTAAAGTCAGTATGAAGAATGTTGAAACATTTTCCAATCATGAAACAAAAAATTGTTTCCCAAGAGATTCTGGGAACTAGAATTCAACCTCAAAATCATATAGCCTGCAGAATGTGTCCAAAAATCAAATGTGTCTCATTGTGCCAAATTACTTAAAACAATATTTTTCTTATATGAAATGTAAATTGAGGTTTTTTATATGAAATCATTAAAAGACAATCTAAATTCTACAATTAAAACAATTCCCTTTATTTTCCAGTGTGATCAATAAATTTTATTTGATGTATTTTCTAGAGATTATTTTAGAGCCAAAAATAGGCATTTATAAAGCTATTCTGCATGCCAAAATAGTTCTCTCCAGTCATTTTTATTGGCAAAAGATATTACCATAGTCATGAATGATGTAAATTATAAGGTATTGTCTCTTATATATGTACAATTATTTGATTAATAAAAAGTTTTGGTTATTAGACTATTAGAGCAAAATTTTAATATATGTTAAGAGACCTTTTGGCAAGTTATTTTGGAAATAATTCAAACCTCTTTCTTCTAGTTGATTCATTGTATATTATAGAAATATAGTCAAAGTACAATATTAAGTAATTAAATTTCCAATGTCCCATGTTCCATAAGTTAAATAACATTTATCAGAATTTATTACATTTGACTTTTACTGTGAAAAGTGCTATCCATGCAAGGGAGACCCTTTGCTGAGGAAATGATATTAACTTTATAAATGGTCTGTGCTATACCTAAATCAATTGAACTTTCATTTATTTAATGCCAGTTTCTATTGCTCTGAAGAATTGTGTATCATTGTATTACTTTACCAAAATCACTTAAAATATTAGATATGTCTATACTTTGTATACTCAGCTATCTTATGAATTTTGAAAATTGGAAATTACAGTGATGATTCATGGAAACACAGTGAATACTGGGAAAACTGTGCTATGAACTTATGAAGAAAGGTTTTATTTTTATTTGATTAAGATTTTAGGAAAATTGTAAATAACAGGGCCTATTTATATTAGCCCTTGCAGATTCAAACAAGGAGCAAATGTCAAGTGCTCTGTGTGGGAAGTAATGATCCTAGTTGGCTCTTTCAGCTCTATCTAAACCCATAGTTTAAAATAACTATCAATATCAATACCTTTCAAAATAGATTTAGAACATAAAATAACTTTGAAGAAAAATTACAGATTCATCTCATACAAGGTTGGACAATTAATTAAGTTCATGAACTAATCCTAGGAAAAGTGCTACATACCTCATTGCTGAATATCACCAGGGTCACATTCGAAGTACTCACCTTGGGAGCTATGCACCAATGCCGGTGTCTAATTCACCCTTCAAAGCAATTTTGGAACTCTTTCTGGAATGGCCATCAAAGCTGTCATTGTATTACTGTTGATGTCCTGAATGTCATCAAAATATCTTCCTTTCAATATTTCCTTTGTTTTTGGGTACAGAAAGAAGTTATTGGGCCAGAACAGGTGAGTAGGGAGGGTTTTCCAATACAGTTATTAGTTTGCTAGATAAAAACTCCCTCACAGACAGTGCAGTTTAAGCTGGTGCCTTGTCGTGATGCAAGAGTCATGAATTGTTGGTGAAAAGTTCAGGTTGTCTAACTTTTTCACGCAGCCTTTTCAGCACTTCCAAATAGTAAACTTGGTTAACTGTTTGTCCAGTTGGTTCAAATTCATAATGGATAACCCCTCTGATATCAAAAAAAGGTTAGCAACATCATTGTAACAAGTTCGCAAACTTAATTGTCCGACCTTTGAACAGTTTTCAACAATTTCAATGGTTTTCTCATATTTCTTCCTGTGTTTTCTTCTTACAACATGTTCAACATCAGGAGACATAACTGCCATTGCTCAGTAGGTTAGTACTTTAATGGATATTATGTTTAATTAAGAATACATCAACTTTTGAAAGAGAGAAAATAATTTGTCCTACAAATTCTTACAATGCAAATGATTGTGTGTGTGTGTGTGTGTGTGTGTGTGTGTGTGTGTGTGTGTGTGTGTGTAAAAGAAAGGTGAAATAGCAGGGGCCTAAGGGCCTAAAGAAGACAGTCTGTTCTAAAGGAAAAATATCAAAGGGTTGGAAATTATCAACTGTTTTACCCAATAAGCAAAAGTGCATTCATGCTTTTATTATCCATTGCCTTTTGTCATAGTATCTTTACCATTTTTATACATAAAATATTGCAGTTTGAAATTACTGATTGAAGGAACCATTATTGACCATTGAAATTTCAGGAATTTGGTTCTCCTATTTCTGTGATGTGTGGTCACTATAACGAATGTCTCCTATGTAGGTTTCAATGTTCCCTCCAGATTAGAAAAAGCTTTGGCAAGCAAGTATCAAATGAAATCTGATATCCAGGCAGTCGGAATTTTGTCTGACCTTCACTCTCACATGGCCATGATAATTATTAAACAATTAAGCCATTGTTTGTTCAACAAAGCATTTTCATAAAAGTGCAAGTTTATTGCATACGTATGTTGGTCTAACTTTAAACTATTAATCAATTACATTTTGGTTTTCATATTTTTTAGCACTTTTTGGTCATATTCTGGGCTCTCACAGTTAATGTTTCTTTCTCTCTCTGTCTCTGTCTCTGTCTCTCTCTCTCGCTCTCATGATAAATTGCTACAATTAGAGATGTCTGTCATTACAGAAGAAATAGAATCAGCATTTCCAACTTCTCCAAGTTCTTCTAGATTGACTAAAAACACAAGCTCAAGAGGTCAGTTCAGTTAATTCAGTCAGCGTGTCACTCTCTTATATACCTATTTCTATAAGCTCCAAAGCAAGTCTTTTATGTTATTGAGTATTAGAAATAGAAGCAATACAAGTACATGATATAGTATGATGGACAACCAATTATATTAGAAAAATATGTAAATATTAGATTGCACCAAGTATTAATATAGTATAGAATAAGAATAAAATGTGCTGTACTACTCAGTTCCAACTAAGGTTTCACTATTCCTGATAATGTGTTCACTCTGCATTACAGATTGGAGAAATTCAAATAAAAATTTTGAGAGCCACTAATCTGTAAACATTTTATTTGATACTAAAATACAGAGGATTAAAGAAATGTAAATCCAAAAGATAATTTTTGATATATTCTTTCATGCACATGTATTTGCATTAGTATTTCAGTTTAATCCATCAACTTTTCCCTGCTTTTAATATTAATTTAAAAATACACTGGAGAAAACATTGCTTAAGAAAGAGATATGTAATGAATTTGTGGCTAATGTCAAGGCTTACTCATTTTATGATCTTAATTTTAAAAATAAGAAAGGTAATATTTAAAAAATAAAGTTTCATCTAAACTAGGGCAAAATTATGTAAAAATCTTAGGAATTGTCAGTATGGGGTACCAGTGGAATTTGTAAGTAAAGGTGTGCTTGAAAAGTGAATAACTGAAATTCTGTTAATAAGTAATTTGTTAGATACCCATACCACCTCAAACAACACCCACGCAGCACATTAGAGGTTCTGTTTTTTTCATAGTGATGCTTCCCATTCATGGCTATAGGTTTCTTTTTATTGGGGTGACATTGGTTAATAAAATTACACAGGTTTCAAGTGTACAATTCTATAATACATCACCTGTATATTGCATTGTGTGTTCACCACCCAGAGTCAGTTCTTGCAGGAGAGGATAAAACAGCCAGTCAGCCTGGACATTCCAGTCCAGGCTCCTGTGTTGATAACATAGTCTTTAAGTGAAGTTTACACATTGAATCATGAGATCTTCAGGCATTTTAACCCACAGAGTTCCCAGAACTTTGACAATTTAGCTTAAGGTGTTACAACTTCTAACATGGGAAGAGTCTTTGGGAAACCTAAAACACAACAAGAGCTAAAGCCTATAGACGCGGACATCAAGGACCCCAGTGAAATGGCTCATCGGATCATACTGCAGTGAAGTTCACATCTGACAAGGCCTCCTTATGCACATAGAGCTCCCAATCACTTGCGTTTAGACCTTTTCCATACATTGTTAAAGAAAACACATATAAAGAAAAATTAAAGCATATCTTTTGAAAGTTTATTCCAGATTGTTTAGTATTTTAATGAGAATTTAAATAGTATTATTAAATTTTACATTCTAACTGCTTCTAATGTACAGAAATATAACTAATGTTTTTGAGTTATAGCTAGAAATTTTGATGCATTTTTTTCTAAAATTTCATATGCATGTTTTAAAATTTTTGTGCTAACATTTTAATAATAGTTCATTTTCTTTTTTTTCAATCATTATTTTGCTTTTTGTATGTTATGCTTATGTTCCTAGTTGCATCTTAACATAAATTTAGACATTTTATCTGCTCCTTGTAACATGAAATTTGTAAAACTACAAAGTGCCCCTCTTTTCCATGTAATTTTTTCTTATTATCAAATTTGATATTGGTATAGCTGCACAATATTTTTTTTGTATGAAGTTTAGTTCTCTTAATTTTTTATTTTTCTTACCCTTTATGTATTAAATGTACCTGTTATAGACCATGTACAGCTGTGTTTTATTTCCAGCCATTTTGAAAACCTTTATTTTTAATTGAAGTATTTGGCTCATTTGACTTTGATGTAATTATTGATATTTTGGGGTTTAAATCTACCAAAATATTAGTCCTTTCTCGTCTATGTTTGGTTTTGCTTCTGTCCATTTTCTTTATCATTTTCTCCTGTTTTTTTAAAGCATAGTTTAAATCTTTCTATTGTATCCTCTGTGTTGTACCTGCTCTTTTCTATTTTCCACTATCTTCCTTCTTATTTCATTCTGTATATTTTCCAGCATACTAACTTATTTTCCCTTTCAGTTATCTCATCTGCTATTACATACATCCATTTAGTTTTTAATTGAGTATTGTTATTTTTGTCTATAATTTCCATTTTATTACTTTTACAGTATTTTTTCCTGCTCAAACCACCCTCATTTTCTTTCTTATGTCCTTGAACAAGTAAGCACAGTTACTTAAAAGGCAGTTACAATTAACTTAAAAATAGGAGTTATTTGAGGATCAGTATCTATAATTTATTCTACTGTTTTGCTTTAATATGATTTTTTTCCTATATATGCCAGGTTGTAGTTAATCTATTTTATGCCAGTCATTGTGTTTGAAAAATTGTTTGTAGAATCAGAATGCAAATGAGAATGATGCTCTTTTCCTCCAGAGAGGATTTTCTTTGACTTCAGCCAAGCAATAGCAATCTGGGATTATTGCAATTTCATTTCCTGGACTGTAATGATTCAAATCTGAGCTACAGTCTCTGCCAGGACCTACCTATTTAAGATTTATACTGGCTCATAATTTTCATTCAGTGTCTTCCATATTGTAATTCCTGCCCTTCCCTCCCCTATAGCCTTAAGAAAAACATCAAGATAAAATTCAGTTTCTTAGGCTGTAAGATGCTTTTCTGGGATAGTCAGATACCATTAAAGGAAAAACTGCCCAAAATACCAGGCTCATTTTTTAGAATGGCTGTTCTTTCCCAAATCCTGACCCACTAAGTTGTGTTATGTTTTAAGTTGTAAAATGCCTTTAAGCAAATTTATTTTCATTTTTTGATAATTATTCCATTTGTCCTCAGTGAGTGGGTTGGTCTGAAACATCTAATTTCAGTTTGCTATTTCTACCCACTTAAACATGAGTGGACAGCCAAGGATGATAGGAGAGCAGAGGGAACTATTTAATATAAAAGAAGGGGTTTTAAAAAAGTAGGTTAAAAATACCTTGGAGGAAGCAGAAACTGAACAAGGAAAGAAATTAAAAGAAGAGTAACATTTTCAGAGAATCATGAAGGTTTAATGATAGGAGATCATTCAAGAAATGAAAACACAGGTATTTTAAATTAAATTTGTAGTTATAAAATAAAAAATTAATAGAAGTGAAAAATGAAGTTGGAAAATTCTCCCAGAGAGGTATCAAAAGACAGAGAAAAGAAAAGAGGAAGACAAAGAAGAAAATTATATAATTGATCAAGAATAAAAATGTAGAGAAATAAATCAGAAGAAAAATGGAAAGGGGGAAGATAAAAAAATAATATTTCAACTTATGTTTTAGCTTAGAATTGCAGAATACTGGATATAGGTTCACTTGTAAACTTAGAACAAGAACAAAACTGGACACACTGCAAATAAACAGCTTCTCTTGAATCTATCACTGAGTTCACAGGACACACAACCTGAAATTGGGGAGGGAGCCTTGAGAGACACCTGAAGGGAAGAACAGAAATTTGATTACCTGGGACAAATGCCAGTGAATTGACATATGAACCAAAATGTAGATTCAACTAGAAATGACTGATGAGTTGCTAAAGGCCAAGGTTGGACTCAGGTGAAAGTGTAAAGCCACTGGGGAGACTGCTACAACGGGGTTCACACACACTTGCGGCCTCCCCCTGATAAGTCTCCAGGTGTTCACAAAGAAGATGAAAGAGTACCACAGAAAGCTGTTGCTACGGTGCTGACTGTAGGAGTGGCATAGCAGCCATCTCCAAAACTCCATCCAGAGGCACCCATCATCTCTCCTGATCTGTAGGGGGAAGGTCATCAAAACCTCCTGAACTCTGAGGGTACTAATGGAAACCTATTATTGCCACTTGGGGAGGGAAACAACAGAAGAAGAAGTAAAGTTATATTTCTTGGGGACTGACAGGGATATATACTAGGCCCAGAATCACACCTTAAAGAAAGGGTCAAAACACTTTTGAGACCCAACACTTCTGAGACCCAAATGTACGGTGCCTTCATAAGCCCGAGGCTTAAACAGAACATCAGAAAATTCCCCTCACCCCGAGTCACAAAACCACACTTAGCAAGTATCAAATCATCAAATCAATAATAATAATGGAATACAGTTAGAGAGAACTGTAAGAAACAGATTCTCTCTAGGGAATAGTGCAAAGATACACAAAACCTAAGTGTAGAGACAAAATCAAGGTACACACATGCACACACACACACACATGCACACACACATATGTACATACACACACACAACCTACTGGCCTGTACAACATGTTCAACTTTCAGCAAAAATTGTGAGGCATAAAAAAGACCACAATAAACATAATCTTAAGGAACAAAGCAATTATGAGAGTCAGGCTCATATATGGCAAATATGCTGGCAATATTGGAAATAGGAGAGAGTTTAAAATAACTATGATGATTTTCAATTCTCTTCCATTAATCTGTGTACCTGTTTTTCTGCCAATACCATGCTGTGTTGAGTATTGTTGCTCTGTAGTAACAGCTGATGTCAGGGAGTGTGATACCTTCTGCATTCTTCTTTTTTCTTAGGATTGTTTTGGCTATTAGGGTCTTTTGTGGTTCCATACAAATCTGACAATTTTTTGTTCTATTTCTTAAAAAAATGACATTGGGATTTTGAAGGGGATTGCATTCAATCTGTACATTACATAGTCCATTTTAACTATGTTGATTCTTCCAATCCATGAACATGGACTTTCCATTTCGTTGTGTCTTCTTCAATTTCTTTTAAAAATGTCTTATAGTTTTCAGTGTGTAGATCCTTCACATCCTTGATTAAGTTTATTAGGTATTTTACTCTGTTTGTTGCAATTGCAAAAGGAATTTTTTAAAATTTCTTTTTCTGATATTTCATTGTTAGTATATAGGAATGTAAAGGGTTTTTATATTTTGATTTTATATCCGGCAACTTTACTGTATTCGTTTATTGTTTCTAATAGCTTTTTGGTGGACTTTTTGGGGTTTCCTATATAAAGCGTCATGTCATCTGCAAAAAGTGACAACTTAATTTCTTCATTCTTAGTTCAGATACCTTTTATTTTTTTCTCGTCTGATTGCCTTGGCTAGGACTTCCAATACTATGTTGAAAGCAGCGGTGATAGGGGACAATCCTGTCTTGTTCCTGAACGTAGAGTGAAGGGCTTCAGTTTTTCACCATTAATTATGATATTAGCAGAGGGTTTGTCATATATGTCCTTTATTATGATAAGGTAGTTTCCTTCTATACTCAGTTTATTAAGTGTTTGAATCATAAATGGATGTTGTATCTTGTCAAATGTTTTTTCTGCATCTATTTATATAATCATATGATTTTTGCTTTTTATTTTGTTTATGTGGTATATCGCCATGATTAATTTGCATATGTTGAACTATCCTTGTGCTCAGTGGAATATAATTGAAAACCCAGAAATAAACCCACATAAATGTGGACAGATAATTTTCTACAAAGGAGCCAAAAACATACAATGGAGAAAAGAAAGCCTCTTTAATAAATAGTGCTGGGAGAATTGGAAAGCCACATGCAATAGAATGAAACTACACTGCTATCTGTCACCATGTACCAAAATTAACTCAAAATGGATCAAAAACCAAAACATAAGACTTGAACTGCATAGAACAAAACATAGGTACTAAACTTACAGACCTTGGGTTCAAAGAGGGTTTTATGAATTTGACCTCAAAGGCAAGGGAATTAAAAGCTAAAATAAATGAATGAGACTATATCAAACTAAAAAGCTTCTGAACAGCAATAGAGACCATCGACAAAATAAAGAGGCAACCAACTGAATGGGAGAAGATATATGCTAACAACACCTCTGATAAGGGGCTAATATCCAAAATATATAAGGAACTCATACAACTCAACAACAACAAAAAAATCTAACTAAAAAATGGACAGAGAACCTGAATAGACATTTTTCCAAAGAGGACTTACAAATGGCCAATACCCATATGAAAAGATGCTCAACATCACTAATCATCAGAGAAATGCAAATAAAAACAATGAGATATCACCTCACACCAGCTAGAATGGCTATCATCAGCAAGAGAACTAATAATAAGTGTTGGAGAGGCTGTGGAGAAAAAGGAACCCTCATACACTCTTGGTGGGAATGCATATTGGTGCAGGCACTATGGAAGGCAGTGTGGAGGTTCCTCAAAAAATGAAGAATAGAATTAGCATATGACCCAGAAATCTGTCTCCTGGGTATCTACCCAGAAAATCTGAAAACATTTATCCATAAAGATACATGTGCTCCTATGTTTATTGCAGCTTTCTTTACAGTGGCCAAGACATAGAAACAACCAATGTGTCCTTTGATAGATGATTGGATAAAAAGGATGTGGTATATATGCACAATGGAATACTACTCTGCTATAAGAAAGATGAAATAGCTCCATTTACAACAACATGGATGGATCTTGAGATTATTATGCTAAGAAAAAGTCAGACAAAAAAGTTGAGAACCATATGACTTCACATATTGATATGTGGGATATATAACTGAAAGCAACAAAGGAAAAAAACAAACAAATAAACAGAAATTCATAGACAGACAATAGTTTAGTGGTTACCAGAGGTTATAGGGGGAGGGGGGTGGTAGAAGAGGGTAAATGGGATCATTCCAAATGGTGATGGAAGTAGAGCTGATTCTGGGTGGTGAACACACAATGTGATATATAGATGATGTATTACAGAATTGTACACTTGAAACCTATGTGGTTTTACTATCCATTGACACCCCAATAAATTTAATTAAAAACAATGAATAAAAAATAACTATGTTGAATATGTGGAAGATGTGGGTGGAAAAAAGTAGATAATATGCAAGCTCAGATAGGTAATTTCATCAGAGAGATATGTAAACTGTCAGAGAGAAAAGAATAAAAATGACAGAAATTAACAACTCAGTAGCAGATAGGTAAAAATTTCAGAGAACATTAAACAGGATACATACAAAAATTACCAAAACTTGGTGTATAATAATCAAGCTGCTGAAAACCAAAGACAGTGAGAAAATCTTGAATGTAGCTAGAGAAGAATATACATGTTATATTCCAATGAACAGGATAAGAACTTAAATAGACTTCTTGCAAGAAACCATGGAAGCAAGAAGACGATAGAGTCAGTTCTTTAAAGTGCTGAAAGTTAAACAATAAATAAACAAAACTGAATTTTATATCCAGTGACAATATCCCTCCAAAGGGAAAGGGAGATTAAAGGTTCTTTAAACACAAAACATAAACAAACAAAAAACAAACAAAAACTCCTCAATATCAGAAGATCTACTGTATAAGAAATGTTAGCAGAGAATTTTTGGGAGGAAAGAATATGATATAGGTCAGAAATGTGAAGATACACAAAGAAAGGAAGAGTATTAAAAGTAGAATAAACAAACAAATAAATTTCTTATTCTAATTATTGCTTTTAAAGACAACTGGCTGATTAATACAGTAATAGTAACAGCATATTGTGTTTCAATGGCATATGTAAAATTGAAATGTATGACAACAATTTTACAAAGAGTTGGAGAGGAATTGGGAGAATATTTATAATGCCCACATAATATATAAAAAGTAATAAGATATTTAAAAATTGAATCAGATTATTTAACCATATGTATTTGTATCCTGGGGCAACAAGTAAAAAAGTTTTTAAAAAGTATAAATGATCATCAGAAAAGATAAAATAAAATTATAAAAATACATAATTCAAATTAGAGAAGACAAAAAATGAAAAAAATATATTTAAAAAACAAATGCAAAGAATAAAAAATAACTAGCCATATGATATAGGTAAATTTTGATCTATGTTGATAATTACTTTAGGTGTGAATGGTTTAAACACATCAATTGTCAGGTTGGACACAATAACAAGGCTTAATTATATGCTGTTAGTGGAGACTGAAGATATATTAAGACTAAGTGTACTGTGATACCTTTCATTGGATCCCAGAACAGGAAAAGGACATTAGTTGAAAAAAGGGTGGCATCCAGAATTAAAAAAAAAAAAAAGCTGAGACAAATGTTCATTTTCTGTATAATGGAAATTACAAAGAAGGTTGGAAAAGACATTATTTGTTTTATGTCACAAATGTCTAGAAACACTGATGAAAATAATAATTTCAGTGGAAAATGATCAGGTAATGCCAACATTGCAGGTCACCAGATGATAAGATATTAGTTGGGGCAAAATGCCACAGATCAACCAGGAATTTCATAGGGACTCAGAGAATAAGAATGCCATAGTAGACTGTGATAGTCTATTGTGTCAATTTAACTAGGTGATAATACCCAGTTATTTAATCAAACACACTAATCTAGGTATTGTGGAGGTGTTATGTAGATGTTAAGGTAGTCAATCAGCTGACTTTAAGCAAAAGAATAAAAAATAAGGATGGGCCTCATTCAATGAGCTGAAGGCCTGAAGAGCCAAAACTAAGATTGCTCAGAGAAGAAGAAATCCTGCCCCAATAAGGCAGTATTTATTGTGTCAGAAATTACAGTTGGCCAGCCTTCCATACAGATTTTGGACTTGCAATCTCTTATGAATATACATGCAAAAATCTTCAGAATATATAAGTAAATCAAATCCAACAACACATAAAAATATTATTCATCATTAAGTGAGATTTATCTCAGTTATGCAAAGCTGGTTCAACATTTGAAAATCGATTCAAGTAATTCATCACACCAACAGAATTAAAAACAAAAATCACATGATCATAACAATAGATGCAGAAAAAGCATTTGACAAAAATCCAACAGCCATTCATGATAAAAGCTCTCAGTAAACTAGGAATAGAAGGGAACTTTCTAAACTTGACAGAGACTGTCCACAAAAATTCTACAGATAACATCGTACTTAATGATGAGAAACTCAAAGCTTTTCACTAAGATCAGATATGTGGCAAGGATATCCCTTTTACCATTTATCTTAACATCATTTTGGAAGTACTCCCTACTGCAATAAGGCAAGGCAAGAAATCAGAGGTACATGGATTGAAAAGAAGATGTAAAATTGCTTTGCTTGTAGATGACATAATTGTCTCTGTAAAAAGTCTGAAAAAGAAATTCCTGGAACTAATAAATGATAATAGCAAGGCTGCAGAAAACAAAGTTGATATATGAAGCCAATTGCTCTATACCAACAATGAAGAAGTGGAAGTTGAAATTGAAAAGCTATACTGTTTACATTAGCACTCAAAAAAATGAAATAATTAGGTATAAATATAGCAAAATGTACACAGATCTATATAAGGAAAATTACAAAACTCTGACGAACCAGATAAAAGAAAAAAAATAAATGCTCATCAGTAGGAATATTCAAGGTTATCAATATGTCAGTTCTTCCCAAGTTGATCTATAGATTTAATACAGCACCAATAAAAATTCCAGCAAGTTATTTTTTTGATATCAACAATCCTATTCTAAAGTTTATATGGAGAATCAAAAAACCTAGAAAGGGCAAGGTAGTGTTGAAGGAGAAGAACAGACTTATAGGACCAATGCTACCCAACTTCAAGACTTAGTTTAAAACTACAATAATCAGGAGTGTATGGCATTATAGGCAAAAGAATAGAAAAAAAATAGATCAGTGTAACAGACAATAGACCCCAGAATACACCCCTATAAGTATAGTCCATTGATCTTTGACAAAGGAGCAAAGAGAACACAACAGGACAAAAATCGTTTCTCAACTAGTGGTGCTAAAACAACCTAATATCCACGTACAAAAAAAGAAGGTAAAGAATATCAAACACAGACCTTCCACTCTTCACAAAAATTAACTCCAGATTGTCCACAGGCCTAAATGTAAAACAAACCAATAAACAAAAAACTATAAAAGTTCTAGAAGATAGCATAAGAGAAAACTTAGATGACCTAGGTATGATGATTCCTTTTTAGATACAATGCCAAAGACAGAGTCCATGAAGATATAATTGATAAGCTATACTTTATTAAAATTAAGAATGTGTGCCCTTCAAAAGACATTATCAAGAGAATGAAAAGACAAGCTGCAAACTCAGAGAAAATATGTGCAAAAGATACATCTGAAAAAGAACTGGTATCCAAAATATACAAAGAATGCTTAAAATTCAACAATAAAGAAACAAATAACGCAATTAAAAAAGCAGGCCAGACCCTTAACAGACACCTCACCAAAGAAGATACTGAGATGGCAAATAAGGCACATGAAAAGATGTCCCATATGTCATTGGATAAATGAAAATTAATGTGATGCCACTACACACCTATTACAATGGCCAATATTCAGAACACTGACGCCACCAAATTCTGGTGATGATATGGAACAATAGGAACGCTCATTCATTAGTGGTGGGATTGCAAAATGGTACAGCCACTTTGGGAGACAGTGTCATACAAAACAACACACTCTTACCATAAGACCTAAAAATTGTAGCCCTTGGTATTTATCCAAATAAGTTTAAAACCTAAGTCCATGCGTAAGCCTGTAGAAGGATATTTATAGCAGCTTTATTCATAATTGCCAAAATTTGGAAGCCACCAAGATGCCCTTCAGTAGGTACGTGGATAAATACACTGTGGTACATCCAGGCAATGGAATGTGTTCAGTGCTAAAAAGAGATGAACTTTCAAGCAATGAGAAGACGTGAAAAACCTTAAGTGCATATTACTAAGTGAGAGAAGACAATCTGAAATGCTATGTGCTGTATGATTCCAATTATGTAACATTATGTTAAAGGCAAAACTATGGAGACAATAAAAAGATCAGTGATTCTGAGGGGGTGGGGTCAGATGCACTGGCAGAGGAATTTTAGGTAAGTGAAATACCATGTATGATAGTATAATGATGGATGTATGTCATTATACATTTATCCAAACCCATAGAATGTACACCAAAAGTGAAGCCTAAACTAAACTGTGGACTTTGGGTGATGATGAAGTGTCAATGTAGACTCATCTTTGGTAAAAAAATGTTTCATGCTGGTGACTGACGTTAATATCAGGGGAGGCTGTGCATGAGTAGGAGCAGGGAGTATGTGGGAATTTTCTGTATTTTCATCTCAATTCTGTAAACCTAAAATGGCTCTAAAGAATTAAAGTCTTAAAAAAGGGGGAAGATGTTCCAAATGGTGAAACTGGAGACTCCTGACTTTTCCTTTTTGGATGCACCAAATACTCATATATAGCTACAACTGGATTGGTTCCCTCTGAGAGAAATCCAAAAACTAGTTGAGTAAATTCTACACATTGGGTGACTAACGAAGTACCTACTGTGTAACAGGTAGGGAAGTCTGAAACACACTCTCACCATAAACTTCAGTGTGATTCAGCAAATTAGAATCAGGAGGGACACCTTAACTCCCAGAATCTCCTTGAGGAGCAAAGGGTTTGGATCACACCTCTAGTGCCCCAACTTTTAAGGCTGTCACCCATGGATGAATCCCCAAGCACCTAGTTCTGAGAGTCAGTGAGACATGGCATTCACAAATCCCACAGAAGTATAGCAAACACAGAAGCAGGTGTTAAATGGATACACAAACATTGCCCCTGATTGTCTCACTGGCTCAGTGCAGAGGGAGCAGACAAAGATGCCCATTTCTCAGTTTAGCTTCTGTCTGAGGGACTGATTTCTAATCGATCTTCATCTAGGTGCTGAATGGAATCCTTCCCAGGGCCTAAAATAGCCAGTGGTCACTTCTCCCATTTTCTCCCTTTGGCACTAGCACCAAGTCCCCAGCTTTTCCCTGGAAAGAGAAAGAGCTTGTCCCCACATCTAGTGCCCCAACTTTTGTGGCTGCCACCCAATGAATGGGCCCTCAAATCATTTAACTCTGATAACCAGTAGGGCTCAGCGTTCACCTGTTCTACAGGACTGGATTAAACAAACAATGCAGTTTTCAAACCAGGCACACAAGTAGCTATTCTCCTCCCCGCTTCCAGCATAGAAGGAACAGGCAAAACTGCCCAGCTCCCACTCTCCCCCTGGAAGGAATTTGCCTGCGTATGTTCACAGCTTCTGAGGTTCCTGTGGTTTCTGCTTATTATCAGCCTATGTGGGAGCCAAAAGGGATCTTCCTGAGAACCTTGAAAGAGCTGGTAAGCATGTCCCTCATTGTCTCCACCAGCTCACTCCAACAGTTTGAAACTGAGTCCCCAGATTTAACCTGAAAGGAACTTGTCCATACATCTAGCACCCCAGTTGTTACAGCTCTATTCCGAAGGACTAGCTTCCAAATCACCAGACTCTGGGAACTCATGGGGCTCAGCATTCACAAGTCCCCCAGGGACTACACGAAACAAGGATGTGATTCTATTTGGGCACACACATACTCCCATCGACTATTCCCTTTGGCTCTCTATGAAGTAGCATATAATCTACTGAGACTGAATCACGAGGAAACAGAAAATCTGAATGATTATTATTTGTATTTATTCTTAAGGATATTAAATTAGTAGTCAAAAACCTTCCAAAAGGGAAAAGTATAGGACTAAATGGTTTCACTGGTGAATTCTACCAAACATTTAAAGAAGAATTAACAGCAATATTTCTCAAGCTCTTCCAAAAATAGAAGAGGGAACACTCTCAAACTCATTTTATGAGGCTAGCATTATGCCAATGCTAAGCCAGACAAGGACACTAGAAGAAAAGAAAATTACAGGGTAATATGGTTGATGAACAAAGATGGAAAAGTCCACTACAAAACATTAGCAAACTGAATTAAACTGTGCTTTAAAAGGATTGTATACCATGATCAAGTGGGATTTATTTCTGGAATGGAAGGATAGATAAACATCCACAAACCAATCTATCTGATCCATCACTTTAATGAAAGGAAGAATAAAAATATGATTATTTCAACAGATCAGGAAAAGCATTTCACAAAATTCAACATCCTTTCATGATTTAAAAAAAAATCTCAACAAATTAAGTATAGCTGGATTGTACCTGAACATAATAAACGTCATATATGACAATTCCCTAGCATCTTGCTCAATGATGAAAAGCTGAAATCTTTTATCTATGATCAGAAAAAGATAAGCATACCCACTCTCACCACTTATAATATACATAGTACTGGAGTCATACCCAAGCAAGAAAAATGGCGTACAAATTAGAAAGGAAGAAATAAAAGTGTCTCCTTTTTACAGATGACGTAAAACTATATCTACTATAGAAAACTGAGGATTCCACACAAAAAAAACCCTCTTAGAACTAATAAACAACTTCTATAAAGTTGAATACTACAAAATCAACATATAAATACCAGTTGCATTTCTGTACGCTACCAACAAACTCTTGGAAAGAGAAAGTTAAACTTCCATTTACAATAGCATCAAAGTGAATAAAATACTTACGAATAAATTTAACCAAGGCGATTAACGATCTGTACACTGAAAACTATAAAACATTGAGAGAATAAATTGAAGAAGACACAAAAATATGGAAAGATAGTTCAAGTTCATAGATTGGAAGATTTAATATTGTTAAAATGTCCATTTATACCCAAAGCAATCTACAGGTTCAATGCCATCTGTATCAAAATTCCAATGGCATTTTTCACAGAAATGGAAAAGAAAATCCTAAAATTTATAGGGAACCACAAAAGACACTGCATAACTATAGAAATTCTGAGAAAGAAGAACAAAGTTGGAGGCATCACACTTCCTTATTTAAAACTACATTACAAAGATACAGTAATCAAAACAGTATGCTACTGATATAAAAACAGACACATAGATCAATAAAACAGAATAGAGAGCCCCCAATAAACCAATGCATATATAGGCAATTATTTTCAACAGAGGTGCCAAGAATACACAATAAATGATGTTGGGAAAACTGAACAGCCACATGCAAAAGAATGAAACTGGATCCCTATCCAACACCATGCGCAAAGGCTAACTCAAAATGGATTTAACATTCTACGAAAGATCTGAATAGCAAAACTCCTGGAAGAAAACATAGGGGGTAAGCTCTTTGATGTTGGTATTGGCAAAGATTTTTTAAGTTTGACACCAAAAGCAAAAGCAAAAATAAATAGGTGTGTCTACATTAAACTAAAAAGCTTCTGCACAGCAAAGGAAGCTTTCAACAAAATAAAAAGGTGCCCTACAGAATGGGAAAAAATATTTGCAAACAACATATATGATAAGAAGTTCATATACAAACTATACAAGGAACTCATACAACTTAATAGTAAAAAAACAAATTACCCAATTTAAAAAGTGGGCGCAGAATAGACATTTTTCCAAAGAAGACATACAAATGACCAATATGTACATAAAAAGGTGTTCATCATCACTGATCATCAGGGAAACGCAAATTAAAACCACAGTGAGACATCACCTCATACTTTTCAGGATGTCCATTATGAAAAAGTCATGAGATTAAAAATGCTGGTGGAGAAAGGGGAACCCTGTGAACTGTTGGTGGAATGTAAACTGGTGCAGCCACTATGGAAAACAGCATGGGGTTTCCTCAAAAAGTTAAAAGTAGAACTACCAGTTCTTTTTCTGGATATATAGCCAAAGGAAACAAAATCACAATCTCAAAGAAATGTCTGTACTACCATGTTCACTGCACTATTCATGAAAGCCAATGTATGGTAACAGCCTAAATGTATATGGAAGAATTGATAAGGAAAATATGGCGTATATTTCCCATATGTATGTAAATATTATTCAGCCTTTAAAAAGAAGAAAATCCTGCCATTTGGGACAACATAGATGAGCCTGGAGGACATCATGCTAAGTGAAATAGCTTAAGATAGACATATAAAGACAAATATTGCATGGTGCCACTTATATATGGAACCTAAAAAACAATATGTTGAACTCATGAAAACAGAAAGTAGAATGGTGGTTGCTGGGGGCTGGCGGTAGAGTGAAATGGGGGAAATTGATAAAAGCGTACACACTTTCAGTTATAAGAGACTAAGGCCTGAAGATCTAATGGAATGCATAGCATGATGACTATAGTTGATAATATTGTATAATTGAAATTTACTAAGAGAATAGATTTCCTATTCTCACCAAAATGAAAAAAATAAATGAAAAGAAAAAGGTAACTGTGATGTGATGGATGTGTTAGTTAGTTTGAGAGGAATTCTTTCACAGTGTGTACATATATCAAATCATCATGCTGCACACTAAATATACTAAAATTTTGTCAATTATATGTCAGTAATGCTAAAAAAAAAAAAAAAGAAAAAAGAAAAGAAAAAGGAGAAATGAGAGCCTGTGTGGGATTCTGGATGTACAAACAACATTGATGAATAAGAGCAGTGAGGATATTAGTCTTTGTGTGTGTGTATGTGTGTGTGTGTGTGTGTGTGTGTGTGTGTGTGTGTATGTGTAGCAGTTTCTAAGTTATTAATTTTTTTCTTTTTTTTCTTATTAGTTTCAGGTGTACAAAACAATGTAATAGTTATACATTTCACCCCTCACAAGTGATAACCCCCCTCTCCTAATCTATTGCCCCTCTGACATCATATATATCTACTACAATTCCATTGACTCTATTCCCTATACTATACTCCATATCCCGTAACTATATATATATATATATATATATATATATATATATATATAATTATTGCTGATGTACAATATTATTCATCTTCAGCTTCGGATGTACAGTGCAGTGGTCACACATCTACACCATCCGTGAAGTGGTCTCCCTAATAAGACAAGTGTCCATCTGACACCCTACAAAATATTTACAATATTATTGATTATATTCCCCAAACTCTTATATCACTGTGACAATATTGTTGTTACCAATTTATGAGGGAGAAGGGGAAGAGATTAGGATATTGGTCTTCATCAAAAAAGTCAATATAAGGCTTACTGTCCATTTGATGCTACTACATTATATGCTGCATTGCTCATCAATGTAAAAGTTTTCGTTATTTTGGTCAGGTAACAACGTAAGTCTGTTTTCTGGAACCAAACAAAATAATGAATGTAGATAAAGTAGTAACATGTTTTTGGACAAATTATTATTTTTGTGCTCAATTGAGGGTATGTACAATATATTGCTGATTACTAAGGGACATACAATTAAAACTTCTTCTGTGAAAAATAGTTCCACATATGTGAGTCACTGAAGAGGCAGCATAAAGAAAGTTTAGAATTAATTTGGATTATATCTTAATAATACTAAAAGATAAATACTTTACCTTCTATGGCTCATTGAAGTCAGTTAGAAACCAGAAAATTTTGAAATGGTTAATGGCACAGCAATAAAAACTATATATGAGTATGCTTCATATTTTTATTTAAAAAAAACCTCAGATCTAATTGTTAAATATTTCATTATATAAGCTCTGATATTATATGATTAGAGATATGTTAACGAGCGGGTGTGTGTTGAGTTGACGTTGCTAGATATTTTCTTGAAAGTTTAGTAAAATACTTTATGGCTTAGGAGTTATATTCATATATATTAGTTTGAGCCACATGAAATCTCAGTCTTTATGTGTCAAAAAAAGAGAATGCTGCCAATTCCCAGTCATTCAGCCTAATTGTATACGAAAAATACTGTATTTGTTTTAAAATGAGCATTTGTGAATGCGTTTTGTTTTCTATTTAATTTAAAAATAAAGAAGACTTAATGAAACATTATATTACACATATGAAATATATGCATTACAGATATAAAATGTGTATATTACATATATGAAATACACATCAATGTCTCTATGTAGAACTATATAAGACATTTTTTATTTTTGTGTTCTTTGTGAAACATTTTTAATGCTAGTGCAGGGAATATCATATTTACTGGAAAAATAGATAAACAATAATTATTCATTTAGAAAATGCATTTAAATGTCACTTGTTTAGAAATATTTATTTTCTTAATATACTGGTGTTAGTATGCTTAATGAAGGAGGAAGAAAAGGGGAAGAAAACAAGGAAAATAAAATACCAGCAAACTTTTTTAAACAATGTGATAGGGATTTTTTGTCTTATTATTTGTACATGTCAAGAGTAGATACTAAAATCATAGCAGGTTATGTGTAGGCTAGCATCTTTAAAAAGCCATACCTGATAAAATGTGCCCTCTCATAGTAAGGACTATATAGATGATAATTTTTTCAAACTCCTTGCTTGCAAATTTTGGACAAATTTTTGTTTTTAAATAAAGATTTATGTGTACTTTTAAATACATGTAATGCTATGAGGGGGATAAAAGGGAAAAAATAGTAACACAATTCATGGCTATTTCCATTACCATTAAATTTGTGATATAAAAAACTTTTTCTTAATTAGTATAGGATTTTAACACAGGAACATTTTGGTAATATAGCAAGATAAGAGTTAATTTTTATAATGGTTATGATTTTTATTTTAAAAATAAGCTTATTTTTGTTTTATTTTCTTTTAAATTTATCGTAACTAAAAGATGACTTTTAAGGTCTAGCACTTATGAACCCACAATCTATAATTAATACTAGAAAATTCTTGAAATAGGTTTTATTCTCTCTGAACAGCCTCTAGACACATTAGGCTATATTAATTAGAAAAGAACCAAATGATTTATGGGTGACTTACCATTCATCTGAACTTTTTCTTACTATGGCCAGGTATAGTAATTTTTTTAATGAATTGTGTGTTAAGCTTGCGTGAACAATTTCAATTTCGGTATATTGGGAATAGCATGGATTATTACATTAATGTGGCCCTGGGTAAATAATTACGGGTTACTACTCCTCAAGTTCTCTAACATGAACCTTAATATGGTACTGAAAAGCATAAGCATAAGTTAAATTGATTAAGGTGTTTGTTTTTTTTGTTTGTTTTTTTATTGCTTAGAAATATACATTGAATACCCACTATACTAGGGGCTGTAAAATGAAAACTAACATTTATTTAATAGTTAGCACTTTATAAAATTCCTCTTACACATGCATTCTAATCATTAGATAACTTCTGAAAAGTTTTTTTTCTTCCCTTCAATGGTCCTATTAAGAATAAAATATTGGTATTATTGATATTATTTAGAGAAGGAGGCACTTTGGCTGTTTAGATATCAGAGTAGAGTAAGACCCAAAATAATCTTGTAGGTGATTTCATGAAAATAAAATTGAACATATAACATGGTACAATAAATTATAGCAGAGATATCAAAGCAAATAGAAACAGAAGATTAAAAAATTCTTCATTAGTTTCCACAAAAGTAAAGATTTAAAAGGACCACTAAACTATAAGAAAATGTATATATTTTCCTTAAGGGAAAGAAAGCTAGCTATTCCTGGGACAGAAAGAACACCGGTTCTTGGTGTATAGATCACAAGTTCTTCACTGGCCTCTTTGTTTGCCGTCTGTGCCTTCTATGGATTCTATACACAGCTGTGATCTGTGGAACTGGAGAGCAGAAGGTGAGCCTTATTGTGTGAATAAAAATGTTTCTTTCGGTTACAAGCACAGTAAAGAGTAAGATGTCAGTTCCCTCTGAGATGAGGAAGAATGCCAGTTGAATAATTTCATGGACTCTTTTGTGTCCAAAAGGTTTCATATCATGCTATCTGTGTCACTTGAGGGAAACTAAGAGACAGATTAAACTTTGTCGAATTCTCTTTTCGAATAGCTGTGCTAACTGTATATTTGGAACTCCAGATTGGACCATGATCTACATAGATAACTCTAGATATTTTAAGGCAAGAAAAATTCCTTCACTTATTTCAAAAGATACCATTATAACCCCTATAAAAACAGTTCAAGCCCTGAAGCATGAAATTTGATTGCCAACTCATCTACTTTCATTGCTCCCTACACAGTATCATGATAATGTATCCTCGAATTTTAGTGAGAGATTTATTTCTACTACAGATTAAAAGCCAGCCATTCTCTTCAGAAACACATTTCCCACTATCCTTTTAGATTAGAGAGAACTTTGTTAATAGCATTTAATGTTTCTGCATCTGGGTACAAGTTTGCTTATGCATTTGGAAACCAGGAATGCCACAATGATACTTACTGGCTTTTGTAAAACTTCACAGAACACAGAGCTATCTGTAAAACTACATATCGTGAAAAAGACCTATGAATATCATGTTTGTGCAACAAAAATGGATCTTTTGTATTTTGTCCATATCAATATGTCTGCTCTAGCCCCAGTCATGGAAACTGAAACCTGGAGATGCTAATTCATTGATACATAGTTTAAAATAGGACTAGCTTGCCTACCTTCTTTACTAGAAAAATAAAAATAAAAAACACATCTTTTTAAAAGTATAAGGATAGAAGCTATTGTTCATGGTGCACAGGCCCTGAATAATCAGCTACTCTGAATTTGTAACAGGAGAGATTTATATTTATCCACAGGAAGAAGTGGGAAGTTTTTAAAGCTCCCGATTGTCTTCATTACTGATAATGAATAACGTGGCAGAAAGTTAAGACAAAGATATATCTTTGACACAAAACCTTGAATTATTCAAATGACTTTATAGTGACTACATGACATACCAAAGTGTTTATAAAATTAAATTATAATAGTAAATCAATTATAGCAAATTGATAGCATATCTGCAGAGAAGAAAAATAGAATTAAATCAAGGAAATTCTGAACTTGGGTCTCTGACTGTACTCCCTTGAATGGATTCAGAACTGCCAAGAAAATTTGACCTTTGCTCAGTAAGTTTGCTATTGGTCATATGACATGTGCAATAGTTCTGTTTTTCTTGTATTTATTTTAAGATTAAGGAAATGAGTAAATATATTGATGCTCTTGAAAAACTGTGTTTACACTGTGGGAGAAAGGAAATATAAATATTGAATACGGACAAGGAAAAGAACACAGTGATGTTCGATTGGAACAGGTATTTCCAATTCTTGCTTACAAAATTCAATACTTACTCATGATAAAAATTCTCAGAAAACCAGAAATAGAAGGAAATATCCTTAACTTAAAAAATGGCATCTAGGAAATACAGCAAACTCACTTTTTTTTTTTTAGCATTTTGATATATTTCTTTTCATTTTTTATTGTGAAATAAACATTTTTTAGAATTAGTTTCAGCTGTACAACACAGTGCAATAGTGATACTTTTTACCCCTCAAAGTGACAACCCCCCTCTCCCAGTCCGCTGCCCCACTCCCCCCGCATATCATACATATCTATTACAATTCCTTTGACTCCACTCCCACACTATACTTCACATCCCGTGACTATATATATATATATATATATATATATATATATATATATATATTCAATTATAGTTTGACATGCAATATTATACAGTATCAGCTTCAGGTGTACAGTGCAGTGATCAAGCCTCTACCCCATCCACGAAGTAGTCTCCTTAACAAGATATGTGACCATCTGACACCCTACAAAATATTTACAACATTATTAGTTATATTCCCTGAACTGTCTTTCATATTCCTGTGGCAATATTGTAGTTACCTATTTATGCCGTCTAATCCCTTCCCCTTCTCCCTCATCCCCACCCCCCTCCCAACTAGCAAAGACTGTTTTTTCAGGAATATCAGGAACAAGGCAGGAATTTTTACTAGAGTTGCTACCTGCTGGAATAAAACACACAAACAACAACTAAATAAAACCTTGACTATTAAAGAGAAAGATTTACAGGCAGTGATCTTATCGGTAGAAAATTTTGAATTTGTAAAAAGATACCAGAATTTAAAAATGATTTTAGCAAGGTTGCAAGATTCAGAATCAAAATGTAAAATAAATTTTATCTCTAAAGTACACATGAATAATTAAAAAATAATTTCATCTACAATAGCATCAAAAAGTATGAAATAATTATGAATACATTTGATAAAATATGCGAAAGACCTGCTACAAAAATTGCTTAGGCAAACTAAAACTAAATAAATGCAGACTTAAACCATGTACATGGATTGGAAGGCTCAATGTTATATCAATTCTCCTCATATATATCTATAGATTCAGTGCTATTTAAATGAAAAAAATCACAGTGGATTTTCTAACAAAAATTGATAGGTTAATTCTAAATATATCTGGAAATACAAATGACCTACAAGTCAAAGTCAATTGAGTAACGAACTAAGTTGAAGGGCTTACATTTCATAATTTCAGGTTTCTTATAGAACAGCAGTAGTAAATACAGTACAGTATTTGCATAAAGATAAGTGAATAGATCAGTGAAAAAAAATGAGGCTAATACATGCAGGCCAATTGTGTTTTGACAGAGATGCCAAAGTATTCAGTGGGGAAAGGATCACCTTTCAACAAATAATGCTAGAATGGTATTTGGTCAAGGTGTCACACAGTTACCTTTGGACAGATGTGACAAAAACATGAAACATTAAATCTAAGATCTATGATAAAGACAAAAACTAAATATTTATGAATCCTGCTTATATAAACAGGGAATAAAAAATTAGTGGTAACAGAGTAGAAGACCCTTGAATCAAAGACTTGCAAAAAGTGAGTTTCTTAAGCTCTTCCTTACATTTCTTGGGTATTAGAAAGGAGTAATATAGATTAAGAGAAACAGAAGTAAATCTGGACTTGAAATGTAAACAGAATAATAAATCATGCCACAATCAATTGAAAAGTCATTATGTACAAAATCAACTAATAGCATACATTATGCAGAATGTGAAAGCTTCTTTTCAGTTAGTTTAAACATGTATTCCACTAGAGCTCTGGGCCTAATCCTAAATTCTTATGTACCTAGGGACATATTTTGTGTATTATGTCTGTTGGTTTTTGTAGCTTTGAAAAGGATTTTAAAAGTATAGGGTCTTTATTAGCTCTAGGAGAGAAAGGCATCTTCCCTTTTTCCTGAGGTAGATTCAAAGCATGCTCAGAGACTTAATATGTTGGTATTGAATGCAATATCTTAAAGCAGAGGAAAGGAGGCATGAATCACAAGAACGTATAATGCTAAGTAATAATAACTTCTCTGTCACTATTGTTAAATGGCCAGTGAGTTGTAGTTCTTAACACAACTTCTCCTAAAGTATTGCTAAAGTTCTTATGAAGACAAAGAGAAAAAATAAAACTTAAGAGTGAAGAGATTTCCACTTCTGGGAAGATGGAGCAGATATATTGTCCCTCTTTATCCCACTGTATACTGCTACAATGCCTAAACATTATGTATCAAACAAACGTAAGAAGATTCTGAGAGCTGGAGAGAAGTAAACAGCCAACTAGGACTTCAGGACCTGAGGGACAATGCAGGGGCAAGTTCCCTGGATTTCCTTGTTTCTCATGTATACCATAGCAGTTCCTGGAGAAGCCAGTAACTTGGAAATGCTAACAGTTACGGACAAAAAAGAAAATAAAAAAGGCTCCTAGACAAGGCTGCTCTCTTCAGCCAAAAGATCAGGAAAGAGGCAGCTTGTCAAACACAAATCCTTTTTTTTTTTAACTGTTCTTACTCCAGATAAATATAAAATAACATAACTGTGGCACCATCCCCGCCAAGGAGACGGAGTGGAAAGTCGAGACTCCCACCCTCACCAGATTGTAACCACCTTCCAGAGGGGTGTCAGAGAAGGAAGGGTGAGGAGCAGGAACACTCAGCACCACTGAATGCTAATGCGGACACTCCCCTTGCGGTTTCAAGGGGGCACTGTGTGGGGAGCCTAGACTTAAATGAGCAAACGGTCACCTAAGAAGAATGACCTTTCTGCTGCTTACATGAACTGGCTACAAAGCAGTTCCAATACGGCTGTAGTTCCACACACAAGGTATGAAATAGAATCATAAGGCATTTTTATAAACTGTTTTGTAATTTTGAGTTATTTCACTCTATCGATTTAGAGCTTGCATAAAATAGTACAGTTTAATAGAAATATCATCACTTAAAAATATGTTCACAAAGTTTTATTTTCCTGTGACTCACTGCAGTGTTCTATAATAACAAAAGTTTACAAGGCTCAATTCTCTTTTTAAATGGAATAATAAGAGAATTTTGCTTGAGTACAGCAAAACAATTAGAGTTATACCAATCAATGGATATATCAGTGTACTTTGAAAATGATAATTCTTGATGGAAGGAAAGTTCAAGGTAACTCTAACTTCATCTAGTCAGAACACTTAAAAATATCGAGAAATAAATGCGTTTGATTGAACTGGAGTCCTACTTCATTGACTGAACATGGAAGCGAAAGCAATCAATGCTAAGATCCTTCCCACAGTCGTGGGAGCTGGTGTGTATCCTTCCTCCAACTTGGGAAATATATCTAATTAAGGGAAGTTTGCCTTAACGATTTGCCATAGGATCACAATTAGTAGAGACCTCTAGGGACTGTGGTTTCTACTTAGGGTCCTCCAATTTGACTACACTGCTATCCAATATAGGAAATTAATGAAAGCTTCATGAAAAAGATACATTGTCTGCCCTACTGAATCATTCCTTTTAAGACTACATTTCCCTTCGTAAATATTTAAGTGTCCCTCTACATCTTATAAGAAAAAAATTTCTAGATCCTCCTTTTTATGTATAAAGTATGACTTTTTCATTTTAAGTTATGACAGATGGCAGCTGTCTTTAACGGCCAATGTGAAGATGAATGATTGCATAGAGGTTCATTCTCTATTCAAAAATTTTGACAGCCAACTATGCAAACTGATTTTTCATGTAAGAAGAACAGGATGCTCATCTAACTCATGTTGCTAATGTGTATTATATAGTAGTACTTTATAGATTTATAGCAGAAAAGGACAGTGTGATAGGCAGCTTATAAAATATTGGTAGCTCCTAACAATATCCAACCCCTGGTATAAGTACCCTTTGTAATCTACTGTCCATGAGTATAGACTGGACCTACGAATTTGCTTTTTTGTTTTGAGAAATTTTATTGGGGAATGATGTGTTCCCCCAGGACCCATCAGCTTCAAGCCAAGCAGTTGTTTCAATCCAGTTGTAGAGGGCGTTTTTCCAGGACCCATCAAGCTCCAAGTCAAGTAGTTGCCTTCAGTTGTGGAGGGCCCAGCTCTTTGGCCCATGTGGGAATCGAACCCCCAGTGCCACAAGCCAGCATTCTAACCACCTGAGCCAACCAGTCGCCTCACGAATTTGCTGTTATAAACAGAATATAGCAAAAGTGAGAGACTGCCAATTCTAAGATTATGCTATTAATGACTGTGACTCCCATCTTGCCTGCATTTTCTCTTTACATCTTCTAGCATGCTCACTAGAGTGAAACAAACTTCTATATTTGAACTCCTTTATGACCTTACGGAGTAGCTTACATAGCAAGGGACTGAGGGTGTCCTGAAGCTAATAACTAATAAGGAACTTACACCCTACAAGGAATGGATTCTTGTCAACAACCACAAGAGTAAGTTTTGAAATCAGATCCTTTTCTGGTTGAGTAGGAGATGTCTGCAGCCCTGGCAAAGAATCTGAGAAAGAAGAACAAGAAAAGTTGAGTCTGGATTTCTGACCCACAGAAACTGCAAGAAATAAATGTTGTTGTTTTAAGCCATTAGATTTTAGGGTAGTTTGTTAGGCAGCGATAGATAACTAATATAAACATACATTCTTATGATGTTTAAAATAGAGACACTGTCCCAGAGAATAACCAACAATGAAGAAAAGATGGTATTATTGATATTATCAAAAATTCTTCAGAATCATGAGTTCTATCAGCTATACTAAACATTTCTGTTCTTATAGTATATGCAACTATCATTGTATAAATTACTGTATGTAAGTTTTATTCTCTATAAATAGAATGTAAAGCTTAGTAAAATTCAAATATCTGGTGCTTAATAATATTAAGAGTTTGAAAATAATCAAATCAACCCAAAATACTTTTTGAACTAAAGAGACTCCTTAAATACACAGAAAAAAATTCTGCTATTCTATAAAAGAGCAATTTATAACTCTTTTAAAAAATAAATTAAACTTGATTCTTTATATTAAAGGTATAAACCTGTTGTCTGTAATTTATGCTAGAAATATTTGGCCCATTTGACTTTTTATTTAACTAGACTTTATTTTTTAGAGCAGCTTAAGGTTCACAGCAATTTGGGTAGAAAGAGATTGTCCATATACCTCCTGCCACCTCCCCAATCATAGCCTCCCTCACTATCAACATTCTCCATCAGAGTGGTCTACTTGTTACACCTGATGAACCTACATTGACATCATTATCACCCAAAGTCCATAGTTGAAATCTGGGCTTCACTCTTGGTGATGTACATTCTATGTGTTAGGACAAATGACCTGTATCCACCATGGTAGTGTCATAAGGTAGTTTTACTTTTCTAAAAATCCTCTGTGCTCCACCTATTCATCCCTTCCTCTCCCCAGACTCTGGCAACTAGTAATATTTTTATTTATTATCTTCATAGTTTTGCCTTTTCTAGAATGTCACATAATTGGTATCATACAGTATGTAGCCTTTTTAGACTATCTTCTTTCACTTTAAGTTAATTTCATTTCTTTTCATGACTTGATACCTCTTTCTTTTCTACTCTTATTTTTTTTCTTCTTTTTTTGTACTAAATGACACACCATTGTCTGGATATACCATAGTTTTTCTGTTTACCTACTGAAAGACATCTGGGTCGCTTTCAATTTTGGCAATCATGAATAAAGCTTTAAGCATCTATGTGTAGGTTTTATGTGGACATAAGTATTCAACTCTTTTGCGTAAATACCATGAAATGTCTTTTTTAGACTGTATGGCATGATAATTTTCTGTGTCAACTTGACTAGGCTGAGGAATACCTAGATGTTAAAATATTATTTCTAGATGTGGCTGTGAGGGTGGCTTGACGAGATTAGCATTTGAATCAGTAGACTGAGTAAAAAAGATTGTTCTCACCAATGTGGGTGGGTGTCATCCATTCTGAAGAGGGTCCAAACTGAACAAACAGAGGAAGGATGAATCTGTTCTCTCTGAGCTGAGACATCCATCTTTTTCTACCCTCAGACATTGGCATTCCTGGTTCTTGGGCTTTCAGACTCAGATGAGGACTTATACCATTGCCTCAGTTCTCAGGCCTTCAGACCTGGACAAAATTCCACCATCAGTTTTCCTGGTTCTCCTGCTTACAGAAGCAGATCTTGGGACCTCTCAGCCTCTATAACCATGTGAGTCAATTCCTACCATAAATCTCCTCATATCTATATCTATATCATCTATGCCTATATCTATCAATATCATCTATCATCTATCTATCTATCATCTATCTATCTATATCTATCTATCTTATATCACATTGGCTTGGTTTCTCTGGAGAATGCTAACTAATTGATTTTGCTACCAAGAGTAGTTCTAGAGGAACAGAGTTTTAAGATGAGTTTTCTGAATTGGTTCTGGGTTTTCTGGAATTGGCTCCATAATCTAGTTAGTTGTAAAGATGCTAATGATTCTAGTTCCAGTAATAAAGAGAACATTGATTGTCTATGGTGGTGTGAACTGTTGGAGATACATAAAATATCTGCATTGGATACTCCTAATCAATCATTTATAAGAAACAAAGGGCTAAGTGACTATGCATATGATACTTTCAAACATTTTTGGAAAACTAAGAAATATAATGATGTTGGTTGGTTGCTTCTAATGTCACTGGCTAAAGTAGTGAAAGAAAAAGATGAGCTCAGGGATTCCACCCCCCAGCTTAATCACCACATAAATAAACCAAGAGCTTCTAGATGTGCCTTTAAAGAAAGCCTTTTATCTCCTGTAGCTACAGGGCTGAAATGGACGAAAATCAAACTCAGAACTTTGTTCTGCAATTGGCTGAATAATAACCATTGAACGCCCAGCCTCACAGGTGCCCACTATTCAAGTGAGGGCATTGATTGGGAAGTAATGAGTTCTAATATTTAGGATGGGGGTTTTGTGGAGACCTGGATGAAGCTGGGGACATTGTGCTCATTTCTTTTGATGAGTCTTCTTATCCAGTGCAAGAAATCTCTACCCCTGGTTGAAGTGGCCACCCTAACCCCAGTGGTATTTCCACATCAGCTGAGGGGATTAACCCTGCATTACCTAAGGAAATGGTAATAGCTTCAGCTGAGGCAGTTTTCATGTAAGAGATTACTGATTTTCCTCAGGACCTACATTCACCACTTTTTGCTTCTAGGTCTATGACTAGACTCAAGTGTTTGCAGACCCCTAAAGGTGAGGTACAAAGTATGACGCATGATGAGGCTCACCACATTCCAAAAGAACTACTTGAAACTTCTAATTTATACAAGCAGAAATCTGGGGAACATATATGGGATGGATGCTAAGGGTGTGCGGTATTGGTGGAAGGAATATAAAGTTGGATCAACTTAACTTTATGGATACAGGCTCACTAAATAGAGATTCTGCTTTAATGTGGCAGCTTTCAGAGCTAGAAAGGACTCTAATTTTTGGTTGGTTGGTTGGTTGGTTGGTTGGTTGGTTGGCTGAAACATGAATGGAAAGATAAGTGAATTGGAAATGCCAGACCTCCCTGGATTTAATTATAGTGGAAGGGATTCAGAGGCTTAGGGATACTGGAATATTAGAGTAGATTTGTCATTTAAGATCTGCTCACCCACACTGGGAGGATCCTACATACCTTTCACCATACTTGAGAAATAAACATGCCAGGAAGCTCCTGCATTCATGAAGAACTCCATGATTATCTTCTCTCTAGGCCAGATCTTTCAGTGGGAACAATAGCCACTCAATTGGAAAACCTAAATGACATATAATTTTAAAGTTGTTAGGGTGTATTTGATGGCCCAAAATGTGGTCAGGTGAACACTTCATCTGAGCTTGAGAAGAAAATGTATTCTGCTGTTGTTGGGTGAAGTAGTCTATGGAAGTTTATTATAGCCAGTTGATTGATGGTGTAGTTTAGTTCAACTATGTCCTTACTGACTGACTTCCTGCCTCCTGGATCTGTCGTTTTTTGAGAGGGGTTTTGAAGTCTCCAACTATGATAGTGAATCATCTATTTCTCCTTGCATTACTATTCATTTTGTTTGTTTATTTGTTTGTTTGTTTTTATAGCTGAGCCATCCTGCCACCTGTTGGCAGCTCAGCGGCAGTTCAGCTCGGGCCAGGACTTGAACCACTGTTGCTCAGAGCTCGCACTCATGAGCGAGCTCTTAACCAACTAACCACTCAGCTGGCGCTGTTGGTTTGTTTTTGTTTTGTTTTGTTTTCTCCCCATGTATCGTAGTTTGACATATGTGTATGTGCTCTTGGTAGGCACATACACATTAAGGATCCTCATGTCTTCCTGGAGAATTGACCCCTGGATCATTATGTAATATCCTTGTTTATCACAGTAGAGAAATTTGCTTTAAAGGGTAATCCTATGTTTTTCTCTTTAACGGTGCCTTTTGGGGTTTTAAATCTTTTATGAGTTTGTTTTCTCTCCCTTTTTAGCATGTCAGTTTGTTAGGAAAAAAAAAACCACAGGCCCAAAATGTGCTAAAAGCCCATGATGCCAAACCTAGATTTAATGCCTGATCTAATTGCGGTGTCAGCTTCTCCCAGAAATGTAATCTTAATCAACCAGCCTGGAATTTTCTGGTTAAACACCAGGAAGATGATCTGTTTTATGGGCCCTCTCTATCCCCCATAAAAAGAAGAGGCAATTTGCCTGATAAAAACCCTTGCTATTCTCTTTTCCCCAAAACAAGAGGTCCTGGTCTGAAAATAACCCCTTTTTTTCTTTTGTTAATAACTCCCTTGCCCCACCTTTCTGCCAATTAAATACCTGCCATTTTTGTACAACCGCTGGGAGTGCCCTTCTGCTAGATGGGATGCTATATAATTCATGAATCATTTAATAAAGCCAATTAAATCTCAGATTCACTGGGTTGCTTTTGTTTTTTTAACAAGTTGTATTTTTTTATTTAACTTTTTTAAATTGTTGTCTTGAGTTTGCAGTATACTTTTACAACTAATCCAAGTCCACTTTCAAATAACATTATATTATATTTCTTCACAGGTTGTGCAAAATAACAAAATAGCCCTGATTCCTTCCTTTTGTCACTTTATCCCTTGTATCATTGCTGTCATTTAGTTTGCTTATATGTAAACATAAGAATACATAAGTATACATCCATACACACAAGTGCCTGTATATAGTTATGTATGTTTACATATAAGCAAAATGCCTGCACACAACCACATAAACATACACAATTGGCTACATTGTTGTTACTGTTATTTGAACAAACCATTACCTGTTAGATCAATTAAGGATAAGAAAAATAAAAATTTTTATTTTACCGTTCTTTATGCTGTCTCAGATATTCTTCCTTTTCTATTTATTTTTTTTCTTTGTTTGTTGGGTTTTTATTATTTTGTTTAAAAAATGGTAGGTGAAGAGAACAATGAAGCCAGAGTGAATCTATTATTAGTACTAAGCATGCTTGAATAAATTAGGGGAAGCCAGATTTTGGAGAACTTTGCTTTAAAGGGTAATGAGTTTTTATTTTATCCTGACTCCATACAGTCGTTGAAGATTTCATCAAGGAGAAAATATATTGAAATTAGTGTTTTCTCTTCCTTTTTTTATGCAGACCCAAGTTTCTGACTTTCACCATTATTCTTTCTAAAGAACTTCTTTTAACATTTCTTGCAAGACAGGTCTACTGACAAGAAAAATCTCTCAATTTTTTTTTTTTTTCCGTCTGAGAAGGTCTTTATTTCTCCTGCGCTTTGGAAGAATATTTTCACAGGTACAGAACTCTAGGTTGGAAGACATTTTTTTTTTCTCAACACTTTACATAGTTTATACTACTTTACTTGTTTTTGGTGGTCTAGACAAGTTTGAGGAGTACTGGTCAGGTATTTTTAGAGGTTGTCCTTCACTTAGTATTGTCAATGTAAGAAACATCCAACCATGTAGAGATTTTTTATAAGAGTTTATTTGAGCCAAACTGACAACATATGCCAGGAAGCAATATTTTAAATGGTCCAGAGAATAACAGTTTTGCAGCTTTTATGAATTTGAAATTAAGGAGGGAAAGTTTATGGAGGTAGGATAAAGCAAGGCAGGATTTGGATTACAGGATAGTTAACAAGATTGTGTGCTCTCTTGAGGTTAATACCCTTCAAGAGGTATTACATATGGCACTTCAAAGTGTGTTAACCTAGATGTACTAGAACAGTGGACAGGGCTGGGGTAAAACCTTTCACTAAGGAAGTTATTGGCCTGGAGCAGGGGTTGGCAAACTTTTGAGACTGAAGAGCTGCCAGGGGTCAGCAAACTGTGGCTTGCGAGCCACAATGCGGCTCTTTGGGTACGTACATGTGGCTCTGAAGTAAAATTGAAAATGAAAATAAAACTACCATAGTTTCATTTGTAATATTACTTTAAATTTTCCTTATTTGTAAAAATATATTTATGGCTCTCGAGTAATTTTTAAATTGTTGTGAGGGACAGGATTGGTTCTTCTAGGGGTCGGCAAACTTTTGAGACTGAACGTACCCAAAGAGTTGCATGTGACTCTCCAGCTGCAGTTTGCTGACCCCTGGCTTGGAGTACGACTGCCTACATGACCTGCCCATTAGGAATTTGTAATTAGATCACCCTGTGAGGTTACTTTTCATAGAACCCCCCTTTTTTTTTTTTTTTGGTCCACAGTATTTTTCTGAATTTTTTCCTCATGATTAGATAAGGGTAATGTATCTTTGGGAGAAAGGCCCCAGAAATAAAGTGCCATTTTATATCATCATATTAATCATGATCACAGGATTGAGGTAGTTTTTGTTAACTTCTTCCACTCCACATTCCTTTTTTTTCCTCTCTTTTCCTACAATGCTCTTTGGAAAGTCACTATTCACAGCACACAGTTAAAGAAGGAGAATTATGCTCCATTTCCTTAAGAGTAGAGTATTTACAAAATTATTTTGAAGTTCATTTTCAAATGAAATATTTTTATTCTGCATTTAGTAATTAAATTATATCATTATGGGCTTGTGGATATTAATTTTATGCTGTGGGTTATAGGTAAATACTACTTTGGTTCAGTCGCTCAGTGTGTCCCAACTTCCCAACTTTGGCCATTAGGAGAGCTTTCTTTAAAAAATATTTTTATTGGGGAATTGGGGGATAGGAACAGCGCTGGGAAATTGGGGGAAGGGGAACAGACAAGTTGCTGTCATTTTGTTCTTCAGTCTAGTTGTGGAGGACGTTGCTTCACTGGCCCAAGTTGGCACCATCATTGCGCTCTTCTTGGGCGAGGCAGATCAGTCGCCGGCTTCTGGATGGCCGCTCACGGCGGCTGCTGTCCGCTCACGCTGGCTGCTGGCTACATAGGGCAGCCCATGGCAACCCACTGTAGCAGGGGCTGCAGCCTGCGCAATCACCAGCGACTCAGGGCAGCCCAGCTCCAGGTTGAGCTGTTGTTCAGCATCTTAGCTGTGGAGGGCAGTGCCACTGGCCCTCATATGTGGGATCCGAACCGGGGCCCTCTGGCGTCCCAAGCCAGTTCTTAACCATCGCGCCACTCGGCCGGCCCAGGAGAGCTTTTTGTTTTGGATCTTGTGTCCCATTGACATGCCCCACTCATGTTGATTTTCTTAAATTTGTTTTCTGATTACATCCTTATTTCTTAGTACTACCAGATACCCCAGGCTCATCTTAATATTTTCTGCCCCAGGTCTAGAATCAACTATTTCTCTAAGGGACTCTATTTTGTTTTATTGAGTACTGGCATTAGAAACCAAGTGTTAGATGTGAAGTGTGCCCTTTTCTCCTGGGGTGTCTTTATTTCTAGGTCCGCTCAGCTGACAAATAAGAGAATCAACACATATGTGGATTAACTCATGCACCTGCACATAAGAAGTATTTTTATATGTAACCATCTATGTCTATATTAAGTTAAACATGAATTTATATTGGTGTCTTTAGCTCTAATGCATTACCACATGTTCTTTCTTGTGATGTCCCCTTGTTATGTGTTACCTCCCACTCTAAGAGTGAGATGCTTGACTCTGGTCACCAGCCATCCATTTCTTTATTTTGTCATTCCCATATAGATATATAGTGGCATAAGTATTGCTAACATGTAACTCTTGGGAAAACTGTATCGGCTGGAGTGCTTAGTACAATTCCTCTGCCTTTAATCTTACAGACTTTGCTCATTTCCAAAGTTACCTAGATCAGCACCTTTCTCCCCCACCCCCTTCAGCAAGGTGCTTTAATACGTTTGTAGTACAGAAGGCCATCGCTGATCTCTTTATGGTTTTTGTCTTTTCCAAAATGTCATAAGCAGCCAGTTCTTATTTTTCATGTAGTTACGTTCTATAAAATCGCTACAATCACTGGAGCAGTGAAGACTGAACCATTGATTCTAGGGGAAAAGCAAGGTTAAGCCCTTGCAAGCCCCTGTTCACAACATTTTGTCAACCAATCTATACATAACTTTGTTTTATATGTGGTTTAGTTTATAATAACCTTCTTTAATATATATTGTTGATTCGTTAACATTGAGCTCACAGCTAATGGCACTGTAACTCATTCTTTTTTTTTTAATTTTCTTTTTTATTTTTAAGTTTAGTTTCTTTTTTTAAATTTTTTTTATTGTTAGTTTCAGGTGTACAGAACAATGCAATAGTTACCCTTTTCACCCTCACAAAGTAACAACCCCTCTCCCCCCATCCACTGCCCTCCCACCCCCATATCATGCTTATCTATTACAATTCCATTGAATCCGTTCCCGCACTCTACTCCATGTCCCGAGGTTATATATGTATATATAATTATCATTGACATACAGTATTATTCAACATCAGTTTCAGGAATACAATGCGGTCGTCAGGCCTCTACATCAACTATGAAGTGGACTCTCCAAAAGGACATGGGTCCATATGGCCCCCTAAGAAATGCTTACAACATTATTGATTGTATTCCTCGAACTGTCTTTTTCTATCCCTGTGGCCAAATTACAATTACCCAATTGTATTGTCTCATCCCTTCCCCTTCTCCTTCATCCCCACCCCCTCCCAACTAACAACCCTCAGTTCTTCCTCTGTGTCTCTGAGACTATCTCCATCCACTTTTCCCATCCATTCAGCTCCTTAGAATCCACGTATAAGTGAGATCATATGATATTTGTCTTTCTCTGACTGACTTATTTCACTTAGCATAATGTTCTCTAGTTCCATCCATATTGTTGCAAAGGGTACTATTTCCTTCTTCTTTATAGCTGAATAATACTCCATTGTGTAAATGTACCAAAGTTTCTTAATCCAGTCATCTACCGATGGGCATTTTGGTTGTTTCCAAGTCTTAGCTATTGTGAATAATGCCGCAATGAACATAGGGGTACATATATTTTTTTGGATTAATGTCTTGGGATTTTTTGGATAGATACCTAAGAGTGGGATTGCTGGGTCATAAGGTAGTTCCATTTTCAGATTTCTGAGTTGCCTCCATACTGATTTCCATAATGGCTGCACCAGCCTGCAGTCCCACCAGCAGTGCACCAAGGTTCCCTTTTCCCCACAGCCTCGCCAGCATTTGTTGTTTGTTGATTTATTGATGATAGCCATTCTGACCGGGGTGAGGTGGTATCTCATTGTGGTTTTAATTTGCATTTCCCTAATGCTAAGTGATGTTGAACATTTTTTCATATGCCTGTTGGCCATCTGTATGTCCTCTTTGGAGAAATGTCTCTTCATATCCTCTGCCCATTTTTTAATTGGGTTGTTTGTTTTTTTGGTGTTGAGTTGCATGAGCATTTTATATATTTGGGATATTAATCCCTTATCTGATATATCATTATCAAATATCTTCTCCCATTCAGTAGGCTTCCTTTTTGTTTTATTGATGGTTTCTTTTGTTGTGAAAAAACTTTTAAGTTTGATGTAGTCCCATATGTTCATTTTTTCTTTTACTTCCGTAGCCCGCGGGGATGTATCAGTAAAAATATTGCTCCGGGTGATGTCTGCAAATTTAGACCCTATACTTTCTTCTATGAGTTTTATGGTCTCAGGTCTTATATTTAAGTCTTTAATCCATTTTGAATTTGTTCTTGTAAGTGGCGTAAGGAGGTGGTCCAGTTTCATTTTTTTGCATGTGTCAGTCCAATTTTCCCAGCACCATTTATTAAATAGGCTATCCTTACCCCATTGTAACTTCTTGCTTCCCTTGTCATATACTAACTGCCCGTATAAGCCTGGATTTACTTCTGGGCTTTCTATTCTCATTCTTGAATGAATCTTTTCTAACAGATGTATTTTCTCTGTAAGACATATCACAGCCTTCTTGAACTTAGCAAAACTCCACACTACATTCGGGGACCATTTTAATAGTGAATTCATAAACAAAAAGCACAAAACTACAAAAACAACCCTACAAAAAAACAAACAACTAAATATATTGTGGATATGATACTTGTTTACATTTTCAGAGCTAAAACACAAAAGCAGAATATAGCCTCGTGTGACATCAGCTCAGTACGTGCATGTCAGATGACAAGGTTTTTCAGTGCAAATACACATGTGTTCAAGTAACTGCAAAATCACCACAACTATTGATTTTAGAGCTACAAGTAAGTTTTAACAAGTAGGTAAATTCATAAACAAAGAATCATCAAATAAAAAGGATCAACTGTAATTGAAATCATATAGTATGTATCTTTTTCAGACTGTTTTTTTTACTTAGCAATATGCATTTAAGATTATTTAATTCATACATTTTTTAAATGGCTTGAGTGTTCTTTCTAAAACAAAAACAAAAACAAAAACAAAAAACACTAAATAATATTCCATGATATGGATGCACCACAGTTTGCTTGTTCATTTAATATTAAGAGATATATCTTTGTTGTTATCTTTGTGGTTTCCAGTTTTGGCAATTGTATGTAAAGCTACTATAAATATTCATGCACGTTTTTGTGTGCACATAAGTTTTCACAAAAGTTGGGTAAATTTCAAGAAGCCTGATTGTTAGATAATATAGTAAGACTGTTTACCTTTGTGAGAGTGATGGTTAAAATTAATGTGTCAACTTGGCTAGACTATTGTGCCCAGTTGTTAGGTCAAATGCTAATATAGATGTTATGAGGGTATTTTTTAGCTATACATAACATCTATATTCAGTTGACTAAGTAAAGAGGATGAGCATTGATAATATGAGTGGACCTCATCCAATCATTTGAAGGTCTTAAGAACAAAAACTGAGGTTTCCTGGAAATGTAGGAATTCTGCTTCAAAACTAGCAAAAACCTTCCCTGAGTTTTCAGTCTAGTGGCTTGCCAGGCTTCACTGTAGGGTGGACAAATTCCTTAAAGTAAATCTTATAATTTATAGACATACTCATATGAAGTGTGATAAAAAAATACAGTGAATGTTTAAATTTTTAAAAAGTATTACAGTAAAAGACACATTGCTGTGAATTCCCCTCAAAATCCTCCCCCTCACTTCAAACACACTTATCCCATCCTTCTTGCCATTCTCTGAAGCAGTTCTGGAAGTCCTCTTTCATGAGTGTCTTTAGTTGCACTCTCATGGCTGCCTCGATGTCCTGAATCGATTCAAAACGTTTATATTTCATAGTCATTTTGACTTTAGGGAAGAACCAAAGGTTGCACAGTTCCAGATCTTGTGAATAAGGTGGATGAGGACACAACGTAATGTTTTTATTTGACAGAAATGGCCATACCAGAAGCGATGGGTGACTCGGAGCATTGTCATGATGGGGGATGAAGTAAAGACACTGATGAAAGAGGACTTCCAGAACTGCTTCAGAAAGTGTCAAGGACAACGGGATAAGTGTGTTCAAAGTGAGGGGGATTAATGGCAATGTGTATTTTACTGTAATAAATATTTTTTATTTAAACATTCACCATATCTTTTGATCATACCTCATATGTATATATATAAATATGCATGTGCACACATACATCTTATTAATTTGGCTTCTCTGGAGAACACTGACTGAAACTAAGAAACTACCGAACTGTCTTCCAAAATGGTTGTCATTTTGCATTCTCTCTAGCAGTGACAAAGAATTTCTGTTGTTCCTCCTTACACCAGTGGCTTGTATTGTCAGGTTTTTGTTTTGTTTTAATTTTAGAAATCCTATTAAGTGTGCCCTGGTACCTTCTTGTTATTTTAATTTACAATTCCCTAATGACAAATTAATATCAGGTCTCCTTATGTGCTTGCTTGTAATCTGTACATCTTTGATGAGGTAATTTCACATTATTGGTCCATTTCTGCATTGGGTAATCAGTGTTCTTACTGTTGAGTTTTCAGAGGCATTTGCATATTTGGGGTACAGCTCCTTTATCAGACATGTGTTTTAAAAATATTTTCATGAAGTCTGTGGTTATTCTTTTTATTCACCTAACAGTTTTTCACAGAGCAGACTTTTTAAATTTTAATCAAGTCTAATTTAACATTTAAAAAAAAATTCGTTGTGCTTTTGATGTTGTATGTAAAAAGTCATCACTCAGCCTCAGGTCATTTCATTTTTCTCCTTCACTTTCTCCCAGATAGGTTACACTATTGTGTTTTATATTTTTATATTTTAGCCTGTGAGATAATTTTTGCTTACGTTGTAAATTCTGTATCTAGATTTTTCTCCTCCTCTTCTCCCTCCTCCTCCTCCTCCTTTTTGTACACAGACATCTAGTTTTCCAATGCCATTCGTTTAATGAGCTACTCTTTTTTCATTTTACTGCCTTTCTTCCTTTGTCAAGCAAGGATCAGTTGATTCTACATGTGAGTCTACCTCAGAGCACTCTGCTTTGTTTCACTGGTCTATGTATCTGTTCCTTTGTTAGTGCCACTCTCTCTTAGTAACTCTTGCTTCTTAGTACTCCCTAAAATAAGGGATAAACCCTCCAGCTTTGTTGCTGTATGTTATGTGACTCTTCCAGGTCTTTCACCTTTTACCTAAAAACACGTTTGTCCACATCTACAAAATACATTCCTGAGATTTTTATTGACATTGTATTGCTTCTCTAGATCAATGTAATAAAAATTGATATCTTAACAATATTGAGTCTTCTAATCCATGCACATTGAGTAACTCTCCATTCACTAGATCTACTTTGAGATCTTTCATCAGAGTTCTGTAGTTTTCTATTTATATATTGTGTGCATATTTTGTTAGATTTATGCACAAGTGAATTTTTGGTGGTATAATAAATGATATTGTGTTTTAAATTTCAATTTCTAATTGTTAATCTTGATATATAAAAAAATTGGTATATTAATCTTGTACTTGATAATCTTCCTTCTGCTTTTTTTTTTTTTTTTAGCTGAGCCATCCTGCCACCTGTTGGCAGCTTAGCAGCAACTCAGCTTGGGCCGGGCATTGAACCAACGACCCTGTTGCTCAGAGCTCGCACTCTTGAGTGACCTCTTAACCAACTGAGCCAATTGGCTGACCCTGATAATCTTGCTATACTTGCTGAAATTTCAGAATTTTTTCCCCCTAATTCTTTGGTCAATAATCATGTAATCTGCCAATAATGACACTTTTAGTTTTTCCACTCTATATAACTTTTATTCTCTTTCTTCATTGTTTCACTAACTTGGACCTTTGGTATGTTTTTGAACATGTGTGGGTGTGGGGAAAGAGGACCTTCTTTTTTTGTTCTAAATTTTAGGGGTATGAGAGTTTCTTACCATTAAGTGTGCTGATAGCTCTAAGTATTTTGTAGTTCTATATCAAGCTGAGTAAGTGCTCCTGTGTTCCTAGTGCTTAGAGGTTTTTATTTATTTATTTATTTTTATCATGAATGGATGTTGGATTTTGCCCATATGCATTTTATACATCAATTGATATAAAGATATAATTTTTCTTCTTGATATTGTGGACTTGGTGGATTACACCGTTGATTTTTGAATGTTGACCTTTCCTGCATATATGGAATAAACCCCAGTTAGTAGTGGTTTATAATTCTTTATTTACATGGTTGGATTCAATTTGTAAATATTCTGTTGATGATTTTTGCCTCTATGTTTATGAGAGATGCTGGCCAGTAGTTTTTATTTATTATAATTTTTTAACATCTGGTTTTATTAGTAATAAAATGCTGGCTTCATATAAGTTATGAAGTTTTTCCTCTTCCTCTATATTCAGGAATAGATTGTGGAGAATAGGTATAATTTCTTCCTTCAATGTTGGTTAGAATCCACTAGTGTAACCATATGAACTGGTGCTTTCATTCATTCATTCATTCATTCACTCACTCATCATTCATTTATTTTTGTGGTTGATGCTTTCTTTTGAAGACAATATAATTAAAGATTAAATTTCTTTAATATATATAGGCCTATTTAGATTATCTGTGTCTTTCAAAGAATTGGCTTACTTCATTTACCTTATCAATTTGTAGGCAAGTTGTTCAATTTATTCCTTTAATTTTTTTTTGAATTGATACAATTAGCAGTGATGATTTGTCTTTCATTTCTGATATTTATAAATTTGTATCTTCCCTCTTATATTAGCCTGCTCAGGCTGTCATAAGAAAATACCACAGACTGGGTGGCTCAGTCAGAAGAAATTTGTTTTCTCACAGTTCCGGAATCTAGAATTCCAAGATGTGCCAATAGCATTGGTTTGTGATGAGACCTTTCTTCCTGGCCTGCAGATAGCTACCTTCTCACTGTGTCCTCAAAGTGCCTTTTCTCTGTGTATAAGCACACACAGAGGGAAAGAGGGAGAGGGAGATCTCTGATGTTCTTCCCATTATAAGGACAAAGTCCTATTGGATTAAGGCCCCACCCTTATGACTTTATTTAAAGTTCATTACCTCCTCAAAGGCCCTGTCTGCAAATACAGTCATATTTGGTGTTAAGGTTTCAACATAGAAAGTTGAGTAGATGACACAATTCAGCCCTTAACACCTCTGTTTTTCTTGGTTAACCTGACTAGATGTTTATTAGTTTCATTCATCTTTCCAAAGAACCAGGTTTTGTTGATTTTTCTCTATTAATTTCCTACTTTCGATTTCATTAGATTTCTACGCTAATTCTTTTTTCCCCTCAGGATATTTGTTTTATTATTACTATTTTTTAAATTAAAGTTTATTGAGGTGACAGTTGTTAGTAAAGTTACATAGGTTTCGGATGTACAATTCTGTAATACATCATCTATCTATATGTCACATCGTGTTTCACCACCCAGAGTTAGTTCTTTCTCTCACCATATATTAAATCCCCTTTACCCTCATCTTTCACCCTCCTCTCCCCTTACCCTCTGGTAACCACTAAACTATTGTCTGTGTTGATGAGATTTTGTTTCTTCATTTGTTTGTCTTGTTCCATTGTTGTTTTCAGTTTTATATGCCACATATCATTGGATAGATCTTGAGATTATTATGCTAAGTAAAATATGTCAGACAGAAAAAGCTGAGAATCTACTCTGATTCTTATTGTTTTCTTCTACTTGCTTTCAAATTAATTTGCTCTTCTTGCTCTGATTTACTAATGAGGAAGTTTGGGTTATTTATTTTAGATCTTTCTTCTTTTCTAATATCTACAATGGCACACATTTCCTTCTTAGCACTGCTTTCAATACATTATGTGAATTTTTATAGATTGCATTTAATTTTTATTTAGTGCAAAATACTTTAAAATTTCTCTTGACTTTTTTGATCCATGTTTTCTTTAGAAATTATTTTGCTTAATTTTCAAATATTTCAGGATTTCCTAGTGAGAATATATTTTATATGACTTCTCTTCTTTTTAAAATTATTGAGGTATGTTTCAGGGCCCAGAATGGGACACATCTTAGTGAATACTTGATGCCATCTTGATACTAATATGTGTTCTGCTGCTGTTGGAGGAATTATTCTGTAAATGCCAATTGGATCACACTGATTGATGGTGCTGTCCAAGTTAACTGTATCCTTATTTATTTTTGCATGGTTGAACTATCAATTACACAAATAGAGGTGTTGAAGTATCAACTACAACAGGCGATTTGTGTATTCAATTTTATCTCATTTGCCTCTTGTTAGTATTGTTATGTCTTTATGGAGAATGGGTCTTTTTTCATTATGTAATAACAGCTTTTGTACCTGAAATCCTCTTTGTCGGAAATTAATATACCTATTCCTGGTGTCTTCTGATTGGTGTTAGCATGGTTATCTTCTCCATCTCTTTCAGGGAGAAGCAATGATCTGCAAGCCAGGGAAAGGGCTTAGAAGAAGCCAACCCTGCAGACACCTTGATACTGGATTTTATACTATTTATTATGTCAGCCCTTGCAAATTAATACATATATTTTAAAAAATTATTATAGACCTCTTTAGGATGTAAACTTGAATTAATAACCAAAATTGAAATTATCAGAAATGTTTGTCTCTATTTTTAATAATATTATTGCTTGAAACCATTATAATATTATCTTATCCAACTTTTGAACTTTAACATTGTTTTATTTTTATGTGTAATTTATCACAGTACTAGTTATTGAGCACATCCCACGCAATTTTTTTCGTAAAATATAGAACCTGTAACTTTTCTGTATTGCTTTTCTAAAGAAATCTTTATGTTGACTTCCTAAATCAATTACATTTTGTGTCTGAAATCATTTTGAATTTATACTAAAGCTACTCCAATTTTATAGTAGGTTTGTTTGCTTTTTCTTGCTTTATGAATAATTGCAAACATTTTTTTCACATCTTGTACTTTAAATATGATAGTAGAAATTATTCATAAATGGGATTTTTTTCTTATCAACCTACATATTATGAACTCTTCAGTGCAGAAAAAAATGTTACATTGCATGCTTGATCATAGATCATAGCCTCTGTTCCAAATGCAATGTTCTCTTTTAAAGAACAATAATTGTCTCGGCACTTACATAGTGCATCTTTATCTATATTTTCCCTGGACTTTGCTTCTATGACATTTTCTTTTTTCCTTTACCCTTGTCATTGGTGATTTTCTCAAATAGGTTCCCAATACCTATGTAGGCACCTAGTGCCCTTTGTGAATCCAATACTTGCTTAATCCTGTTTTTGTGATAATTTTTTAAACTTTACCTATCTTTTTTGATCCCTTGTTACCTTTTTTATTCTGCACAGTTATCTTATTTTCTTTTTTTTAACCTCTTTCACTGAAGCATGATCTGAATGCTATATATTTCTAATTTTTAAAATTTATCATTACATTATTTTCAAAACTATGGCATTTATCTTGGTCCTGCAAGCAATGTACACATTCTTCTGTTATATTTTACAAGCATCCTTATAAGTATTTTTCTCTGTCTTTATAGATATTTGATAAAATATGGTAATATTCTATATTGGGTTCCCTAGACAGGCAGTATTTTATTTTATTTACTTATTTATTTTGTGATCTAATATTTCTTTTAAAATTTTTTTAGAAATTAAAAAAAATACTAAATTTATTGGGTAACAATGGTTAATAAAATTGTATAGGTTTCAATGAATAATTCTGTAATCCATCATCTAAATGTTGCATTGTGTGTTCATCACCTGAAGTCAAATCTCCTGTAAATGTATATTTGACCCCCTTCACCCTCTGCTACCACCACCCTTCTTGCTTTTTAGTAACCACCAAAGTCTTGTCTGTGTCTATGAGTTTTTGTGTCTTTGTCTTCTTCGTTTACTTCTTTCAGCTTTATATCTAATATATGAGTGAAATCATATGGTTCTCGACTTTTTCTGTCTGATTTATTTTGCTTAGCATGATATTCTCATGATCCATCCATGTCGCAAAAAGCAGTATTTCATGTTTTCATATGGCCAAGTAGTATTCCATTGTATATATGTACCAGTTTTCTTTATCTAATCATTTACTGAAGGACACTTTTGTTGTTTTCATGTCTTGGCCACCTGCAATGAACATAGGGGTACAGATAAATGTTTTCAATTTTTTGGGTAAATACCCAGAAGAGGTCATATGGTAATTCTATTCTTAATTTTTTAAGGAAACTCCATACTGTTTTCCATAGTGAGTGTACCAATTTACTGTCCCATTAGCAATGTGTGAGGGTTTCTTTTTCTCAACAACCTCTCCAACACTTGCTATTACTTATCTTCTTGATAACAGCCATTCTGACATGTGTGAGGTGGTATCTCATTGTGGTTTTGATTTGTATTTCCCTAATAGCTAGTGAAGTTGCATCATTTCATATATCTGTTGACTGTATGTCTTGAGAGCAGTGTCAGTTGAGGTCCTCTGCCTATATTTTAATTGGATTGTTTGTTTTTTTGTTGAGTTGTGTGAGTTCTTTATATATTTTGGATATTAACTCCTTATTGGAGGTGTTGTTTGGAAACATCTACTCCCATTTGGTTGATTGCCACTTTGTTTTGTTGATGATTTCTTTTGCTGTGCATAGCATTTTAGTTTAATACAGTCCCTTTTATTTTTATTTTAGCTTTTACTTCCCTTGCCTTTGACATTAAATTAATAAAACCCTCTCTAAGCCTAAGGTCCAGATTTTTAGTACATATGTTTTCTTCTGTGCTATTTATTATTTCAGGTCTTATCTTTAGGTCCAAAAAAAACAATGCAGAAAAAAGCCTCTTCAATAAACAGTGTTGGGAAAATTGGAAAGCCACATGGAAAAAAATGAAACTAGACTGCTAGCTGTCACCAAAATTAACTTAAAATGGATCAACTTTTTAAATTAGAAGACTCCTTAAAAAATGGGGCAAGAAAAATTGACAAACCAGAGTCTATATCAAACAAGATCATTACATTCTGAAGTAACTATTATTTATGTCTATGAGGAGTTGTTATAAATCTGACAGCTGTTTAGTTGGGAGAAAAAAGACGCTGTTGAAAAGATATAGCTGTCTTAATATTGGCAGGACTGTAGTTAGAAAGAATACAATTTTTTTTTCTTGATGCAGAAAAGTACAAATTTCATCACAAAATATAAGAAACTATGTTACAAAAAAACTGAGGTGCATTGGTTTTAATTGCTAATAGAGTTAGTTCTTTATTATACAGCCAAAATGACCTATTGCCAAATGGACTTTTGAAACATATTCCTTATTTTGGTGGGTGTTTGACTAGATGATTTTTACTACTACGAGATTATATGTAAAAGGCAAAAGGAAATGTCAAGCAAAACTTGATTTTGTAATTTATCTGAGTTTACTATTTGAAAAGAGAAGCATTCAAAAATTTATTTTCCTTCATTTAAAAATGTACACTTCCAAAATGCTAAAGTTTGATTCTAATGATACAGTTGATGAATGAAAATTGGTTTCTAAAGTAATTATGTGTTCCAGTCCAATAATCATAAACAGCTTAACAACTTTCCTTTCACTGTAGATCAAAGTAAACTGAATTTACAGTTATTTAGAAGTAAAAGGCATGCATAATGTCTTAAAAATTGAAATTTTATTTATTAGGCAGAGGCAGGTCATTTCGCAAGATGTGTAGTTTTCAAAATATTTATAAAAGTATTAACTGTGTTTTTTCTTGTTTTTTAAATCTTTTTCTGATATATGATTTCAAATGATACCTGAATTTCTAATCAAACCTAATATGTTATCTGCTCTTTAAATTATAATATTATCACCAATTTCCCAGGATAGAAATCTGTTTGTTATAATGACTAATTTAAGTAAATAAAAATTATACATATCAGTGAACTAATTATTAGCAAAATATAGTTACATTCTCTATGCTTTACTTCTTTCCAATTTAGAATGCATTCATGTAAGGTAGCTCATTTGAGGTTATCCTGTGAGATATTATTTCTAGATAACTCAGAATAATTCTCCTTTCAAGTCAGTACCACAAGAGGCATTTTAGCTATTCTAGTAAATAAAAAGAAGTTTCCTTTGTTGCTCTAATTTCTACATGTATATGATTTAAAAAATGACTTAGTCAATGCTCTCATTACCCTAACTGCGCCTGCATGCAATGAAAGCTACCCACACAATTTTCCACTGAAAATTACAAAACTTTGATTAGACTGAAGCTGAATTGCATTATTCACTTCGTAGGTAATTAAAGCTACATTTGAACATATGTGTGGTATTTTCACTCAGCTTTAAACATATGTATATTTGTATCCATTTTTATTTCTTAAGCAGTGAATTAAATTTATAGGGCTATTCGGTATAAATGCAAATACAAAATGTGGTCCCATTCAATTAGACGTAGTTTCATATATGTTCAAGCAAAACAATCAAACATTTTTTATTAGTTATTAAAGTTATTTTGACACAAGACATTCAGTTGGAAGACATTTTTGATTTGATTATGCATTTGTCCCATGGGCATGGCTCCATGAGTCTCAGTGCTCTGCCAGTGAAAATGCTAACATCTGGAGCATAGTAGTCACTTAACAAATATTTCTTTATGAATAAACCAGAATAAAGCAAATAAACATCCTGATTGGCAGATTCAATGTCACACATTCCATATACTAATATTGTGAACTATTTTCATAGGCAAGTCCCTCAAGTCCTCAGTTATAGCTTACATGCTATTAGTGGAAAATTAATTTAATAGATTCAAATGAAAAGTGTTAGGGTCCTCAGGAGTTTAAGAGGAACATAAATTAGAAAAGGTCTATGTGGTGAAGGTCTCCAAAGGGAAGTTGGCTATATGCAGACATGTGACAACCATCCCTGAGCAGTAGTAGATGATACGGCTTAAACAGATGGAAAGTCTGCAGTATAGTTTCTGATAATCAACTGGACATCATGGGGTGGAAGGGAAAGGCATTGTAAAGAGTCATATATATATATACATATATATATATATGTATATATATATATATACACACATAGACATAGACATAGACATAGATATAGATATAGATATAGCTAGAGCTTGAAATTATTTCACTACATAAATGTTTAAATTTAACAAATAATGTTTATCAAGCTATATTAACACATTATGTTCAACATACTGTGTTTCTGAATGTAAGAACATGTCTAGCAAGTTATAAAAATATATCCTTAAAATACTTTAAAATATTTGCATAAGATGGGTATACTTCTTCTGCCTTTGAAATTTTCAAATTGCAAATATTTCATACTTCAGCAGAATGGTAGGCATGGCAGATGTGTATATTTTATCCCTTGTAAAATGTTTTCCCGGTGTTCAAGAAAAGCAGTATCTCTCATAAATACATATTAGTAATGCAAGTAGTTAAAGACAAAGAAGGTGATTTGCATTAATTATTTTCCCCTCGTTCTTAAGATATAAATTTATTTTGGCTTTAGGGAGTTCCACTAATGTTCATGATTTCATACTCATTAAGCAAGCCAGAAGATATCATTTTAAAACTAGTTATTCTTTTTTGAAGTCTGGGCACTTGAGATATCTATGTCCTAAACCAATTTAGTTTTTGCTTCTATATGGCTGCACATAATATCTTTGTACACATACTTCCATTAAATATCATATGAGCACTTTGATAAATGTTTCTTTTTGGGCACCTTTATAGAGTTTGCTTTCCATGCCATAAAATTCACCCATGTTAATTGTAAATGTCAATGATTTTAATAAATGTATACTCATACACTCATATACTCCTCACCAAAAATCAATTTTAGAACATATCCATCAGTCCAAAATTCCTTCATGCCTACTGCGGTCAACTGCTGTCCCCAGCCATATCCCCAAGCAATTGTAACGTGTGCGAATGCAGGTTACATTTTCTCTTTGCTGAAAATTTTACATAAATGAAATTATGTAGCATGCAGTCTTTTGTGTCTTGCTTTTTTAATGTTTTTGGACATTCATCCATGTTTCTGTGTGTACTGACACAGTTCAAAATTACTCATTCACCAATTGAAACACATTTTGTTTGTTACAGTTTTGAACTATTATGAATAGGATTACTATGACCATTCATATACAGGGCTTTCTGTGGACATGTTTTCATTTCTCTTGATTATATTTCTTGGAGAGGAATTGCCACATCCTATGGTAAGTATGTGTTTTGCTTTAAACACACACACCTGCACTCACCTACTGCCAAACTATGCTCTAAAGTTTCTGGACCATTTTTCATCTCCAATAGCAATGTTTGAGAGGTCCAGTTTTCCCTATCCTCGCTGATATGCGGCAAAATCAGTCCTCTTTATTTTAGCCATTTTAGTGGGCATGCAGTGGTAGCACATTGTGGTTTTTGTTTCCATTTCTCCAATAATAGTCCTTTTGAGCACCTTTTTATGTTCTTATGTGCTTTTTAAGCACCTCTTTGGGCTATGTGTCAATTTAAATCATTTGCCAATTTGTTTATTGGGTTGTTTGTCTTATCATTGAGTTATAACATTCTTTACATGTTCAATACAAGTACTTTATGTGATTTATAGTTTGACAGCATTTCCTCCCAGTTTGTGGCTTGCAGTTCCACTTTTTTAATGGTGTCTTTTTAAGGTCAAATATCTTTAATTTTGACAAAGTACAATTTATCACAATTTCCTTTTTATGGTTCCAGCCTTTGATTTTAATCTAAGAAAGTTTTGCCTAAGCCCTCAAAAACAAACAAAAATGATTCATTGTGAGGTAATTATTGTGTATATAGTGTGGGAAGAGTTACAATTTTTTTTTGCATTTGTGTAAACAATTATTCAACTACCACTTACTGAAAATGTTATACTTTCCTTATTGAATTTCCTTGGCATCTTTATGGAAAATCAATTGACTATATGTCTTTGGGTCAATATCTGACTCTATGTTCCATTTATCTATATGTCTATCCTTATGCTAATATCGCACTGTCCTGATTACTACAGAGCCCCGAAGCTTTATAGAATTTTTTTAAACCTTGTAATATAAGTTTTACAACTTTGTATTACTTTTTAAAAATTATTTTAGCTACTATAGATACTTTGGATGTCCACATAAATAACAAAATCATCTTGTCACTTTCTCAATAAAATTCAGGACTTTGATAAGGTATATTTTTAATCCATATATCAATTTAGAGAATATTGCCTTCTTAACAAGTTTGAGTTTTCCAATACATGAAAAGGGTATGATTGCCATTTACTTAGATTTTCTAAACTTTCTCTAATGTTTTACAGTTTTTAGTATACATGAATTGTACATCTTTATTAATTTTTGTAATTTATTTTTTCTTGCTTTTATAAATATAATGGAAAAAATTTATTTGAGGGTTGTTTGATAATAGTATATGGAAATATAATTGATTTTTGCATATTTTGTATCCTATGACTTTACTAAATTCATTTATTAACTTAGCTCTTTTTTTAGGGTTGTTAGGATTTTCTATATACAACATCACACCACCCGTGTGTTACTTTCTCTTTTCCAATTGTATGACTTTTCTTTTCTTTGCTTAATTTATTGGCTAGAACCTCCATTCCAATATTGGAAAGCAATGAGAGCAGATTTTCTTCCTTTGTGCCTGCTTTTAGCTTTCTAGTGGTTGCCATAAATTTAAAATATATATTTTTTAACTTCTAACCTATTTCATGTTATTATTGGCTTACATTAGTTAAAAAATAGCAACCTTTCCTCAGAATAACTCCATTTCCTCACCCTCTTCTTTCAGCTGATGTGTGTGTGTGTGTGCCCTTTTTTATTTGAGCAGTCATAAGGATCTTAAGAAAAGAAAAAATAGTGTTAAAATTTTATAATTACCCTTGTATTTACCATTTCTAATGTTCTTCATTTCTTCCTTTCCAGCTGAGTTAATAAATCTAGTGTCATTTCCTTTCAGTCTGAGGGGCATTTTATACTATTTCTTGTACACCGGGTTTTTTAGACATACCTTTTCTCAGTTTATTATTTTTTAAATAAAAAACTGTCTTTATTTTACTTTCATTTTTGAAAGATAATTTTGCTGACTGTAGAATTCTTGGTTGGAAGTTGGTATTGGGTGTGTGCGTGTGTGTGTGCGTGTGTGTGTGTGTGTGTGTGTGTGTAACACTTTCAAGTTGTCATTCCACTGTCTTCGGTTCTCTATCATTTCTGATGAGAAATTAGTCATTAACAAATTATTGTTCCTTGTATATGTTGTGCCATCTTTTTCTCTTTTTTTTTTTTTAAAGATTTTTATTGGGGAATTGGGGGANTCAGTCTAGTTGTGGAGGACGTTGCTTCACTGGCCCAAGTTGGCACCATCATTGCGCTCTTCCCAGGCGAGGCAGATCAGTCGCCAGCTTCTGGATGTCCCCTCACAGCGGCTGCTGGCTACACACGGTAGCCCATGGCAACCCACTGTAGCAGGGGCTGCAGCCTACTCCGTTCGCTGGTGACTCACTGCAACCCAGCTCCAGGTTGAGCTGTTGTTCAGCATCTTAGCTGTAGAAGGCAGCGTCACTAGTCCTCATATGTGGGATATGAACCGGGGCCCTCTGGCGTCCCAAGCCAGTTCTTAACCACCGCGCCACTCGGCGGGCACTGTGCCATCTTTGTCTCTTGCTTTTTGCTGCTACTAAGATTTTCAATTTGGCCTTGGTTTCAGCAGTTTGATCATGTGATGTCTATACCTCATTCTGTTTGTTTTGATCCTTCATGGATTTTACTGAGCCTGTTGGATTTGTAAATTAAAGTCTTTATCAAAATTTTCTTATTTTTCAGCTTTTATTTTTTCCAATATATATACTTTTTTTACTTCTTTTTTTCTTTTCTGGGACAATTACTCATATGATTCATATGTTGGTTGCATAATATTGTTCCATAGTTCTCTGTGTCTGCATTCATTTTTCTTCCAACATTTGTTTCTCTCTGATTTTGTGTTAAATAATTAGTACTAATATATCTTCAAATTCAATGACTCCTCTGACATCTCCAAAGTGCTATTTAACCCATGTAGTGATATTTTCATTTTATTTATTCAACATTTTGACTATAGAATAGTATTTCATCATTCTTAGTATATTTTCATTAGTGTTAAAATCTTTTTCTTTCAGTTATTTAAAAATGTTTCAAATAGTTGCTTAAAGTATTTGTGTGCTCATTCCAATACATGTGCCCACATTGAGTCAGATTCTATTGACTGTTCTGTAGTTTCTATTGAATTTTAGTTCACAAGGCTCTCAGGTCCCCCCTCATATGGCAAGACAGCCACAGGCTTACTACAGTTTGTACCTGATGAAGTAACAAAACTTACAAAATAAACACTTATAAATGTGTTGTTCACTGTTTGTTTGTTTTTAATTTTTAGTGCCCCAAAAGTCCCTTTTGGACAATTTAGTCTAGTTTTTATTTATTTTCTGCAGAGGAAAATTGTCCAAATATCTCTATAGCACAATTGTAAGAAGTAGCTCCCTAAATGAAGGTTTTAATATACTAAAAGTATTTTGCAGATGGTGGCAACATATTTTCACTAATAAATCTTCAGGGGGAAAAAAGGTATGGTGCTCATAGATACTAAGTAATATTGAGTTCATAAATTACTAATGACTTCCATCCCTTAGTCATTTTTTGTGCACAATTTTGTACTAAAAAGTGCTTTTATGATACCAATAAGATAATTTCAGTTTATTCTTTAAATATTGGGTTATCAGAACAGTCATGACGTATTTTTTGCTATGTTTTCGTTGTAAAAATACGTCATGACTGTTCCGACAACCCAATAGAATTTCAGAATTGCTTCACTTGGACTGAAATCTTGCTTCAATAGTGTTCACCTTAACATATCTAAATGTTTGTTTTTCTTTTGATCTTGTTTTTATAATATTGTAGTATGATTTGATGTCTTTACTTTTCTGTAATATTGTACCATAAAAATCCCCTCATGCTTTTGACAAAAAAAATGTCTTTTAATCTGTAATTTGCCTAAAGAGATTCCTTGATTTGTTGGTCCTGTGGTGCATAGTACATAGAGATAATATTCCCCCACACACACCTCCACATCCGTGTGTTTATAGCCAGGAACATACAAGTGATGTATAAATTAATCTATTTCTTAAGCATTCTGAACAGTTTGCACAACTAGTCTCAATATTTCACTGCTTGGCAACTTTGTTGTATCAGGAAATTTTTTCTTAGATCATCAATAAATCTCTCAAATGTTATGTTTACTCCCTTTTTGCCATGATATGAGTATATATGTTTATGTGGTTTCCATCTTTGAATTATAGTCAATGTATTGCAAGTTAATTTTGCTTTATTCTGATAAGGAATTTGCCTTAAATATCAAAACCTCAAAATAAGTACCTTTTCTCTGACCGCCCCCCCCTTGTTTAAATTATGCAATGAAAGCAATATTTGAAAGTATGTTTCAAGAAGGAGAGCACAGAAGTAATAACTTGGGTGTATTGAGCCAATATTGGTGTATGAGAAATGGTTTCTGAGATGTCACATTTCAGCTATGATTAGATCACATCCCCAAGGAATTTGGCTATATTTTTCTTTCACTAGCTTGAAGAGCAAAATAGTTATAATCTCAGTAGAAATCTGTGAGATATTAAGAACTTAATCTTAGAGAACTAAAAGCAGCCTGGGACCCCAGGGTTATCTAAAGATATAATCTCATGGAAAATATTATGCTTCCACTGTTAAGGGAGCTAATTATTCAGCCAATTTTGTATTTTTTACATTAACTTTATGAGATATTTATTTAAGCAACTTGTAATTCATTTCAAGCTTAAAAGTTAATTAAAAATAAGACTTCTCCCCTAAATCCATTTAAACAAGCAATCTATATTTCTTATTCTAACCTGTTATTCCCAAAATGCAGTTGATTGATCAGTTTTAATCAATGATGCCCACCTCTCAACTGATCTTCATATCTAGATGTAAATCAACTTACTAGATATCTTTGTTTCAATATCCTGTAGGAATCTCGAGCTCATAGTATAAAACGCCTCTGTGCTGAACTATTTATGTTTAAGCTTACAAACCAGTGACCCATTCTCAAATTCTCACTTCCAATTTATTCCCCATTGACTTCAGAGTAACCTATTTAAACCCCAAATCTGAGTAGCCCTCATAACATCAAGCTTGTCACAATTGCTTGGATATTGTGTAGTCTTTTGTGTTCTCATTCTTTCATATTGTTGTGTCTATCTCTACATCCCTTATTTGTCCCTTGCGTACCAGAAAACATCCCGTGTTATTCAAGACCCAGTTCAAATGTCACCTCATCTGAGATACTGTATTATTCATGCTCTTTAAGTTTGCAAGGAAGAGACGTTCTCACGTTACTGTCAACAATGTTGGTTTATGGTAAGCTTACAATGTAGAGTTTGGTTCGTTATTTATTTATCTGTACAGTCACCCTGAAACTTACTGTTCTGCATAGAAGGTGCATGGTTAATGAGTGGAATTATTAGCTTTTCTGTAACCATAAAACATTTTGCTATATCTTCTTATGTATCAATTTTTATAAATCCCACTAAATAAAACCAGGGTAATTTATATGACCAAATAAAATTAGAGAGCAGTACTTCATTCTTAAGTAATACATAGTTCAAAGTATTTGAGGGATGGAATGTTCATATTTTATGAATTCACCCACTCATTTTATGTCCTCATCCAGTAACTATTTCTTGAATTTCTGCTTAATTATAGAAAAAAAGATGTTTGGAGGGGGAAACGTGGAAAATTTTATGTGCAAAAACTATCAAAACACAGTAACTGAGACCTGAACTTATGTAGAATAAGTGTTCTAAAACCTGATTTAACTGACTTGACTAATGTATTGGTTCGGGTTTGACCAGAGAAAAATACTACTGTGAGTAACATGAAATATAAGATTTACTATAGAGATGGAATTACATAATTGTGGAACTTGTTGAGGAATTCAACTGAATCTGCCGGTGAGTCTAAAATTGTTATAGTTCTGAACAACTGATAGGTAGGAAAAAGCTTGACCTAAAGATGGAGGAAAGCAAGAACAAATTGGAACTGAAATGGCAAAATGAAACCCATGTATGTCTATAACTGCCTCCAACCCCTTAAATGCTAGTTTTTGGCAGAAATTGCTGTCACTGTCAATGTCATTGTCATAGCTGTCATTGTCAGTGCATGTGCCTAACCCATAACTTGAAGCAGCTGAAATAGGAGACCTGTTGGGATCCAGGGTAGCTGCTGAGCCAATAGGCTGAATCAATGTATTGGCAACTGGTGTCAGGTCTAGTGGAGCTCAGAGCATCAGAAGGACCTTCAGAATGAAGTGGTTCATGCTCCTTTTGTATCATCAAGCTTGCAAAATTTTCTGTTGTGCCCACACCCTAATCCAGAATCACAGAGGGAAGGGAATTCTGGGCATAGCTAAGCTGTTAGTATAAATCTACTTCAACTGGATTTCTTTCTCTAGAACGCAAAACATTTAATTAATTAATTAAATCAGCTTATTATGCATGATATTTTTATGGTTTATTATTTGTATAGTTCAGCCAATATTTCAAAATAAATAGAACTATGAAGAGTGGTGTTTTTGAAAAGATATTAATTGTCTTTGAGTTATGATTCCTCTGTTAATGATCCTGTATCAGCAAACTAAAAAAAAAAAGAGTCTTTTCCCATAATGAGATTCCATTTTTTTTTTTTTTTTACTTAATGAATCAGTTTTTCTGCCTTTTAGGAGTCTTATACCTTTCTCGAGCAGCTTAACTTATAAAAATACATATCTGTTCAAAATTACACAATGGGTTCTAATATATACAGAGTTTAATCAGTAGTTACTAGTACTTCAAATGTTGCATTAAATTTCATACTCATGTTTTCTAATACCAAATAAGCAAAACCATCATTTATATTTATGTGGCCACATCAGGAGAATTATATGTGTTTTTAATAAATATATATTATTTAAGAATGGGACAAACTGAGTATAATATGATAATAACTTTCTTTTATAAATAGTTGCTGTAAAATGTAATTTTGTGTAAAAAAAAAATCCTGCTTTGCAATCATTTCTTCCCTTTCTGGGGATCCTTATTTTGTTATCACTTTAAGTGAATTACTAGGCTTGACTGTTTAAGAACGTCTTTGTTTTAAAATCAAGTCATGAAATCAAATAAATATCTCTCAATATCATCCATTTGACTAACAACCTTTTATAATCAAAGAGATCAGCTAATTGTCGTATTTATTTCCACTTCAGTATAATAATTAAGGTAATTTTTATTCATTGATAGTAGACATTTTGTGGGAGTCTGTAATGTACTGATTATCACAAAAACTAAAACCAAAATTTTGAATTCCTACTGTAACCTGAAGAACCAACAACAAAAGCAATCTTCATGTCTGTGTGCTGAGCAATATGCCTTTTTCTAAGTTTACTTGTTTGGCATAGTAGACTCAAACTGGAAAAATACAAAGACACTCAGAGTTTTCTCTAATTAAAAAAATACTAACACTTCAGGTAACAATTTATATAAACAAAGATAAAAATCTGAATTTCATAATCAATGATTGTTCATACATATGTATGTGTTTACTATATATACTATTTATGTTCTTTTTTTCCCTCTCTGTTTGCAAGGCTAGAATAATACTTTAGGGGTTTGCTTATTTCAAAGATGGCTGAAACAATTTCTTCCATTATACATTCTCTTCTTACAATGCAATTTTTGACACTCTTATTATGAAGTGGACTCTATGTTCTCCTCTTGGATCTGGATAGGTTTGTGAATATGACAAAAATGCTGTTCTGTGACTTCCAAAGCTGGGTCATCAAAGGCAATATAGTTTTCATTTGAGTCTATTAAGACACCTTGTCTTGAACAGAGTGCCTATGGTGTGTGAAAGTCTAAGTAGGCTGTGAATAGATTTATGTGGAGAGAAAATGAGGCACCCACCTCCCTCCACACACCAGTTTACCAGCTATGTGACTGAGCCATCTTGGAAATGGATAATCTGACCCTCTGTCAAGCACCCCAGATGAAGCCATATAGAAAGAAATGAACCAGCCTCACCAAACCCAGCCCATGTTCAGATTTTTCAACAGTCCCAATGATTGTTTGTTTTAGATCATGAGATTAGATTTAAAAAGTCACTTGAGTGTCCCCCTGGTTTGCTTGAAACACTTGCCTTTTGAATCCTGAGCATTTTGTGAGAAATCTAAGGGCACCATGCTGTCAAGATGCTCAGGTAACATGTAAAGGGTATTTGTCGCTGAATGACAGATTATCAGTTGATTGACAGTCCTAGCTGAGATCTCCAGTGGCAGCCACCATCAGCTATCAACCATGTAAATAAAGAAGCCTCTAGATCAGTGGTTCTCAACCTGTGGGTTGCGACCCCTTTAGGGGTCGAAAGACCCTTTCACAGGGGTCTCTGGGTACTCGTATGTGGGCATATCTGCATGTGGGCCTGGAGACAGATAGAGGAGCGGTGTTTCAGTTCCTAAGACCATCGAAAATATGTGTTTTCCGATGGTCTTAGGTGACCCCTGTGAAAGGTTGAGAATCGCTGCATAGTCTTGCCCCGAGCTGACACGCCATTGCCAACCTGTGACTCCTTTCCACTGAGTCCTTACATAACAAGAAGCAGAGAGAAACTACCCCACTGCCTTTCTGATTGGTGTTTCACAGTCTGTGAGCATAATAAAGTGATTGTTTTAAGCCATTAACTTTGGGGAAAATTTCTACACATAAATAGATAGGTAACCAAAAACGATTGTGGTACCAGTAATGGGACGCTACCTTTGCAAAAACCTAAAACATATTGCAGTGGTGTTGGTGGGAAGATGCTGGAAGTGCACTAAGGAACCCATAGTGAAAGCCTAACGGGCCTCAAAGACAGTTTTTCTAAAAGTATCAAGGACCATGAAGAGGCTATAGGTGAGGGCTTAAGGAACGTGAGGGAAATGTTATTAGGAATTGGTGGAAAGGAGACCCATTTATGCAGAGGGAGAAAATACGCATATAAAACTGACAACTACAGTCAAATGCAAAATAGGGAATGTACCAATGTACTTGATGCTCTAGCTAAGGAGAGTTCCAAGCAAAGTTTTGAGCGTGCTGTCTGTCATTTTCTAGCTGCCACTTATAAAATGAGAAAGGGGAAAATTTTGTGTAAATATAAATGATCCTACACTTCCGGAGTTTGCAAATGAAATTGTTTCTCATTCCTAACCTCTCCTGGGAGAAGTTTCATAAACTAAGAAATCGCCATAGGTCACAGATCAACTCCCAGACACATATCAGGAATATGTCTCGTGGTAAAGATGAAACTAAGGATGCTGCTCTACAACCATTTGTTAAGACCTCAGAAATGCCTCATGGAGCCTTTAACAAAAAATGAAAGACCTTTAAAGGATCTTAATGGTGTGCTCTGTGGCCATCTCTATTAAAACATAGGGTTTCTCTGAATCTTGAAAGTCTTTGTCTTGTGGTAGATTCAAAGGGAACCTCCAGTGAACGATTTTTGTGGATATGACTTTCGCCTTATGGCGTATACTATAAACTGATACTCAGAAATACTATGTTTTTTTAAAAAATAAATATTATCTTGTGTTGAAAGCAGGAGAGGCAGTACAAAACACAGCAAGGAGCCAGGTGAGAAAACCACTCAGCTGCAAACACATGTTATTTCTTATGGAAAAAGAAGGATGCCCCAGAGGACAAAAACCAAGACCTCAGGGCATGGCGCCTGGGGCCTTAAAGAACTCCCAGGCAGAAGGACTTAGGACAGAAGGCACTGGCCACACATGCCGGGTTGGATTCTGAAAGTTCTGTGGATCAGTAATTGTTGCATGTCTTGTTTGTCAATAGAAGTGTCTATATCAGCTATTTGATGCCTTTCCCATGATTGTATACTTCCTATGTGGGAACATATAACTTGTTCATTTAGTTCACAGGTCATCAATTTGAGAAAAATTGTATTCAAGGAGCTCTCCACAAGGTATGGGATCTGAAGAGCCTGATCTATAGCTGAACCAGATTTACCTGAGGGGATCCTAGACTTCGATGAATTCATGTTGTAATAGGATAAAGCTTAGGGATTTGGGGGGCAGTCATTGTTATATTTTGTATGTGAGAGGGAAGTGGATTACTTTTGTTAGAATGCAGACTGGAGAATGTATTTTCCGAAGACGGTTACAATAAAACCTCCTATACCGTATGCTTTTCTTATGATGTGTTTTTTGATACCTCTTCCATTGAGAGTTGAGGTCTGTATTCTCTTTTTCAATCTGGGAAGGCTTGTATGGCAGCAATAAGAAGACTGTAGTGCATCTCATTACTTTGGAATACTTGCTTTCATAGCCCTGAGCTACCACACAGTATGTGTTGTGAAGAAGACATGGCAACCTGGAGAGGTTGTGTGCACGTGTACTGGCCAATAGCTACAAGAGAGGCCCTCACCTTTTGAGTCATTAATTTTAATTGATTTACATTTTTAATAATCATGACTATGTTAAGATTTATGTCATATTTTATATTCAATGAACTTTTTCTCATTTTAAGAATAGAGGAAATTATCTTCTGATTTGAAGATACTGTTAGGTTTAGTGGTTATTTGTAAGTTATTAAAGCTATGCTTGGATTGCATTGCGATTTTTCAGCCATTGATTTCTGTACTTTCTCTTAAACCATACTAGCATTATTTCAAAATTCTCTTTATCCTGTGCACATCATCATCTCACAATATCAACATCCTCTTTGGTTTTAGTCTACAATAATATAGATATCATTTCCATTTCTTTTATATTTTTATTTCTGTTTTTAGATGACAATAATCTTCACTAAATTGTTCACTTGCCTTTATTTTACATATTTAGTTTAGCATTTTCTTGATTTATTTATATCTACTCAATAGGCTGTCCTCCAATAAATATTTTTGTATGATAAATTTCATGAGTTATCTTTAATTACATTTTATTTTAAATCTGTTTGCCACAAAAATAATAGTATCTTATAGTGCTTTATCTTTTTCACTTTGAAAATGTTACTCCATTGTCAGTTTTCCCTTAGTATTGTTTATTAACTTAATTAGACTTTTTTTCATTGTTTTGGAAAGCCTTAGTCCACCTTTATGTGTCTGGATGTGCCTTTTTAAAAGATCCTTTCTTTATTCTATGATAGTTTTTAATATGAGATATTTCATCTCTCTCTAATATTTGGATATGTTCAAATTCTATCTTCTTCAAATATTTCCTCTGCTCTGAATATATTTTAACTCTTTCTAGGACTCTTATTTTAAGGAGTTGAATGTCTATCTCTACCCTATATATACTTCAAGTTCTTATCCTTTCCATATTTTTTATTTTGTCCTTATGATTTCTGGGAGGGTTTTTAAAGTTAATATACCAGCTCAGTAAGATACAACTTTTGGTGTTATACAATACTTCTATTGCAATTTTTATTTCTAATATATATATTATTATTTTATAAAAACTGTGTCCTGTTTGTTCTTTATAATTTTTTCATCTTACTTCATGTTACCAATGATTTTTATAGTAGCTTTGATTTCTTTCTTCAAATATTTCATTTTTCTATATAGCATATCCCTAGGGGATTATCAGCAACTAGCTCTGAAAGTTGAATACAGAAATAAGGGCTGAAGCCCCAAACTTTTGCTTGTCCTTGTGAATTTAATATCTGGATTGAAAATAGTCAAGAACAGACAAGAAGCTGCACTGAGACTTTCTACCTCCAGATTTTCTACAACCCCTCAAAAAGTGTTATTCTGCTAACCCTTGAGAAACGGAGGAAAGAAGAAGACCACATGGGCTAAGGCATCAGCATCTTTTGATTTTGTTTCATGTTCCTTTCCCGAGCCATGGACTGGCAGCATCCTGATTTTGCTTTATGTTAGTGTCATTTAATTAAGTCCTACTAAGCACCAGTGAAATATATTCTCTATTCACCTTACCCAGAATATTATTTAAGTAGAAAATTGCATATTTTAAAATAACATCATTCAGCAGTTGCCTTTATACTCTCTATTGGATTATTTTTCCTTTTAGATTTGAAGAGTAATATGCAGAAAAAGGAAAAACTAAGAAAAAAACTAAGTGCTGGTATGTTTGTTTCATAATATTTCCCTGTGGATTAATTCATTCCTTAAGTATCCCAGGAAATCATTCTTCCTTTAATTATAATATATTTGTTTTGATTTTTAACTGTCCACAGGTTTTTGATACCCCTACCTTAAAAAATGGAGCCTAATCCTGCACCTTTTGTGTGGTCTGGACTTAAGGACTTGCTTCTACAAATAGAATTAATTGGAAGCAACACTGTATGTCTTTAGGGACTGCATCATAGAAGATACTGCGGCTTTCTCCTTGTTTTCCCTCTCTTTTGGATTGCTCACTGAGAGGATGTATTACCACATGTGAAGATACTCAAGCATCCTGTGAAGAGATCCACATTGTGAAGAACTGGGGACTTCTGTGAACAGCCAGTGAAGAACTGAGAACTTTTGCAAACAACTATATGAGTAAGTCATTTTAGAAACAAATCTTCTAGCCCAAGACGAGTCTTCAAAGGACAGACGCCATGGCTGAAGCCATAATTGCAATCTCTAGAGAGATCCCGAGCCTAAAGCATGCTGAAGCTGAACCTGAATTTCTGACCAACAGAAACTCTGGAATAATAAATGTTTTCTATTTTAAGCTACTATATTTTGAGATAATTTCTTAGGCAGCAATAGATAACTAATATGGCATCTTGAAACTAATACAATTTGGTTTAATTTTTTATTTATATATTACGTATTTCTTGTTGTTTTTTTCTGAATTAAGAATGTTAATAGTATGTATAATTTTGTTAAGAAACCACCAAACTGTCTTACAAAGTGGCTATACCATTTTGCATTACCACCAGCAATGAGTAAGAGTTCCTATTGCTCCATATCCTTGCCAGTATTTGGTGGTGTCAGTGTTTTGGATTTTTGCAATTTCAATAGATGTGTAGTAGTATCTCATTGTTGTTTTAATTTGCATTTTTTAATAATATAGGATGTTAAATATTTCTTCATACATTTATATGCCATTTGTGTATTTTCTTTGATGAGATCCTAACAACTGTTTGTTAAGATTTTTTTGCCCAGTTTTTCATTTTGATTTTGTTGAACATTTAAGCATTCTTTGTAAAATTGCTATACCAATCTTTTATCAGATATGTCCGTAATATTTTCTTCCAGTCTTTGGCTTATCTTTTCATTCACTCGACAATGTCTTTAATGGATCAGAAGTTTTTAATTTTAATGAATTCCAGCTTATCAATTCTTTCTTTCACGGATCATACCTTTCATGTTGTTATCTCTATAGAATATAAAATAAAGACCTGTAATGATGATTTGAAGGTGTTTAGAGTAACTTTGGGGATTTTTTCCTTCTAAATGTGGAGGAGGATGTATAATAATTTAGCAGATTTTAATAGCTGAAAATAGAATCATGTAAGAACAATGTTTTATTCCTTTGTATTTCCATTAATGAAGGTTCAAATTATAAAAATCTAAATATAATGACTGTAGTAGTTCACTGTGAACAATTTATATTAGGTATAAAGATAATTTTCTGATTTTATAGGTTCTTAAAATTTTAGTCATACTTCTCAGAAATAATCTGTTATAAAAGTCATTAAACTATATGATGGTTATGTATTTTTTCACACCAAGGAAATAAAATGGCACAGAATAACTAATATTCAACCTAGGTTCTCTGACAGGTCTCCCACTAAAATTCTACATGTTCCTTAAAAATCACTTCTCCATATAAGTACAAAATTATAGGCTTGTCTCAACGATTCCCACATTTATTTATCTTACAAAACTTTATCAGTTACAGAATGTGTAAAAGGAAAATGAGATACAATCTTGTTTGATATGAATTACATTAGATTAGGTTTCAGGAATCTTAGATTCTAGCCTTGGTTTTCCAATAACTAGCTATATTTTTATGTATACACTCTAGACTCTGAGTTTTCTCTTTGGTAAATGATAAAATTGGACCCAATATAATCCCTAAGTAATTTTTCATATTAAATCATGATCAGTATTCAAGTTTCAGCTCAGACATATAGAAAGAGAGATAAAAAGAAGGTAGCTCCCATACTTACAACAATAAAGTGGAAAGACTGACACAAAGGAAAAGCAATGAGAGCATTGAGTATGATAGAGGTACACAGTTAATTTAATAGAACACATTAAAAAGATTTTTCTCACATAACCATACAGACCATTAATCCAACAGAAATTCCAAATATCCACTACTGAATAGCCAGGGTTCAGTCATTAAAATCGAAGGCACTATAAATACTTCACATCTAAAAGGGTTTAATATGTGAAACTACAGACCAATATGACTGTTGAAAGGTGGGGGAATGAAAGTCAGAAAGGCTAGTTTCAAAAAATTCTTAAGTGAAGATATCTCTGGAAGCCACTTATGATTGCAGTTGCCTATCACACCTCAGAGGATAATTATCAGCATGAGTCCCAAAATCTATGGACAAAAATGCACATCTACCATCTGCCAAAGCCCATGCATTTACCTTCCACTATCACCTGAGAACAAGGACTTCTACTCATAAAATCTCAGGAGATTGCCTCTCACCAGCTGAATATAACTGAACCAATGGAAAGGAAAGTCGAGATCTCTAGTTTCCAGTTTTTGTGCCTCTGTGGAATAGGAAATAACTTACAAAGTTGGAGATAATAACAGTATCTGAAAGATACAATAAGAAGCTACATTTGAATACAATAGGAATCTGATCTCTAAAAGTAATAAAGCAAAAGCAATAATGATCATATATCATGTACAGCTGTTCAGTGTGATAATCATTGAATTTTTCCTTATCACATATTTTTTTTCTCCAGACTTAATCTATATCAACAATTCAACAACAATAGCAGCAACTATAAATGATAAGGGAGAGATGTAGAGAATAATATCATGTGACTGATTTTTCTCTTTCCCTTTCTTTTATCAAAGCAGTAACAACAAACAAACTTCAATTCTGAAAGGGCACTATGTCTGATACAACATAAAATGAAGAAGAGTTTCTATACTGTGCTAACACTCTTCATGAGGACATTATAGAAAGATTATTAATTTAAGGCAATATCCATAGAGTGTGTTCAGCTTGGGCACTTGAGTTGTTTTGGTGCTAGGTTACCATATTGATATGGGGAAGCAGAAAACATGTATGTTCAGCATTTTTTAGATGGCTGAATTAGGTCTAATGTGTGGATATTATAAGAACATATATTGTGTGTCAATATTAGGAAGACTTTCTAAATATTCAAGTAAATATAATTCACTGTTTTCTGTGCCTAGAAATAGAGTATGATTTTGCCAACTTTCTAAAAACATATAGAGATGACTCTTGCATTGGTTGTTTAATAGATGATCTTAAAGTGTTCTTCCAAATCTTACATTCTAAATATGATTATAGTTTTAATAAATTCAGTCTGTAATAAAGCTAACATGGCTTTTAAGATTAAAAATAATTTATGTGTATATAATTTAAAAAACCTCTTAGTACTCAGTGAGTGATGGGCTCTTTGTAACTTATTCTAAAAAGAAAACTTGAAAATAGAATTATGTTTTGGACTAAATGTTGTGTACCTATATAATTCATATGTTGAATTTCTAACACTCAGTATGACTAGATTTGGAGATGGGGTCTCTAGGAAGTAATTAAGGTTAGACAAAGCCATAGAATTAGTGTGTTTGTAGGAAGAGACACCAAAGAGTACATTCTCCTCCACCTCCCTTTGTTTCTCTTTCTCTCCATCTGCCACCAGCATGCACAAAGAAAAGATCATGTGAGCACTAAGCATGAGGCACTGTCTACAACCAAAGGGGTGAGCTCTTACCAGATGCCAACCTTGCTGGCACCTTGATCTTGGACTTCTAGTCTCTAGAACTATGAAAAAATAAATTTTTTTGTTTAAGCCACTTAGTCTATGGCATTTTGTTAGACTAAGCAAAGTAATACAGAGTATAATAAAATTGAATTGCTGATTTGCCAAATCAAATACAATATTTACTTTATGCTTGGTTTGTTGGAATTTTCCAGAAATGGACATCACCATGGTCACTCACTCAGAACTTGATATCTGTATTTATTTCCAAGCATGCATTTAATCCCATTACTTTGTAGTCATTTGAGTCTATGCTGTACACATACACCGAATTGTAATACTTTATGTATTGATCTTTTATCTATATAAAGCGATATTACAAATTTGATTTAAGAATTGATTTCCTGAATTTAAAGAATATTAAACATATGCAAATTCTCAATTCTTCTAGATGGAAAAATAAATTCTTGACTTATTTTGCTAAGATAGTACGAAACAATAAAATCAAACAGCTTCAGCTTTGCTAATTTTTCACTATCACAAACCATATTGCAATGAGCATTCTTATGATCTGTTTCAGTTTGAGTCCCCCCTTCCAAATACAACTGAATGAAAGATTTGGACACAGAGCATTTATTTTGGAGGCTATCCCAAGCACCACAAATCAGGAAATAGGGACAGGAAATCTGGAAAGAGAGACTGGGTAACAAAGCATATCTTAACAAGTTGAATAACTGTGAGCAACTGGAATGCAGTTCCACTGGGGATTGTATGAAACAGGCCTCAGGATTATCCCACTAGAGTACAGGAAGGCTGGAGCATTGAGCCCTGCCCCCTCATTCCTTATGTTGAGAACTGCCCTCAGCATTTGTGCAATGTACTTCCTGATTGCTCCCATGTCCATCATTTATGTCCCACTTGTTTCCAGAGAAAGGACTCAATAAGAGAAGGGGACGCAAGCCCATGAGGTAAGGCCTGGCAGCAGGTCAGTCGCTGTTTATAGAAGTAGGTTAACTCAGATAGGCCAAAGGAACATGAGCCAGGCGTGAACAACATCTACGTAATTCTTATGCACATATGTAAGTTTCTCTAGGGCACACACCTAGTAATGCTTCCACTGAGCTGTCTTATAGCCTCTTCCTCCATGTCACCACATGTTGCCACATTGGTCTCCAAGTTGGTGCTACTCAGTCCTTCAAGAAATATAACGAGTTCCCACGGCTTGACCTTTTTACCAATATTTGCTGTTGTGAAGATTTTAAATTTCTTGCCAATTTGTTCTTGTGAATTAGTATCTTACTGTAGGCTATTTTAAAATGCCTTTCTGATTGTTCCAAAATCTATCTCATATCTAAATATGGTTCTAATAATTGTTTTGTCTCTTTAGATTGTGAATTTTATTGTCTCCTTTATACTATAGACATTTTTGTTAACAGCTGAAAACGTGTAGGATAGGTTGGTCAACACTGAGGCAAATAGATATATTACAAGCCTTGTTTTCAGGCTTTCAGGCTTATCTCATGGGGGTGTGCTTTCATCTAGACAGAAATTCATTGTAGTTTGATGTTTTCTGCCTTTGAATAGTCTTACTTGACTTTGGATCTTCTCTTCATGCTGCTACTCAGGAGGCTCTCTTACCACTATCCCAGCTGTATTCCAACATTATGTGTACAAAGCATTTGTGGTAGTTGTTCCATTTCAGGGGAAAGGGGAAAGAGATGAGAGGTCTGTAATATTCTGCAAATGAGTGTCAGGGATATGGCATTCAGAAATGTCCCTTCCTCTTCTTCAGGTATACGTTGCTCCAGTAGGTGTGCCATTCCCTGCTCCAGTGTTAGGGGGTTGTTTTTCCCCCCTGCAATCCCCAGCTGCAGTAGGTCCCCACCAATGCCCTAGGTTAAAATTTAGTTGTCTGTCACCCTGAAGATTAAACATTTTGTTTAATAGGAGAGATAGACATGTTCCGCACCAAGTTTGCTGGTGGCTGCTAGCCTCGCCCCCAGCCAGCACCATGACAAGCTTTCTCATGGTTTTACCAAACAGTCTTTGGAGGTTCTTGTGGTGTTCCTGGAAGGAAGCATTGCAATTGGGTGTGTATCCCCCTATGTCTATGGGTCCAATTGAACTTTTGCCAGTGTATTAAAAATGTCTAGCTGGATCCTCCTACTGGCTGAGATGGCATTTGGTGGTGTCTGTGCCAAATCTGCAAATACTCAGCTTCTGTTCTCCCTTTAGGTCTGTCTCTAGATTCCAGGTTAGCTGTTGATCCCATGACCTCGGTCTTTTATAGTTCCAAGAAAAATAATTAATTTGCAATTTGTCTTTAGAGTTTCAAACACTCAGTTCTAATGGTTTTCATCTTTTGTACTATCAAAATTTGAGGAAAAAAAATGTAATGAAATAAAATTAACGTAATGTCAATACATTTTGTCAAAGGTGCTCTACTTGAACAAACTCTAGACTGGCTCCTGGGGGCCTAAATAGGCCCTATTTGGGGGCACATCTTCAAGAGTCCAGATTTAGGAAGAATCGTGCTAAGTCAGTTTAGTGAAAATCCCTCATCCTTGATATCTGATCACCCTTAATATCTGATCAAATTCCTCATCTCCCACTATCCCCCAAATGGTATCTGATCACCCTGGACTGCTTTCAGCAAGAATTGTGTTAGGTCTATTCAGCCAGAATCCCCACTTACCCCTGAAGTTTCCTCTCAGCAACTGTCCTTCCATCAACCCCCTCAACCAGCTCCTTGGATAGAAGTCCCCATTTGTCCATGTTGTATTTGGAATTGAGCCCGTCTTTGTAGTGAGCTGTCTTTCCCCCCATTGTAATAGTTCCTGAGTAAAATCTGTTGTTGTTGTTTTTTCCACTTTACTCTCTGGCTCTGGTTTTCCTTGATAATTTACTTCTATGTTGTTTTATTTCTTCTTATACTTTACATTATAAAACTCACAAGTACAACTTATCCAAAATTGGAAAAAAGTTAAAATGTCAACCTAATCATAATCTTGGCAAAGGAAATATGAAGACAGGATGGACAGTGGAGGGCTCTTCAAGTCTTCCAAATAAAATAGCATATGTAAAGTTACACTGCATCACTTGAGTAACTAACAGAGGTTAGTTAGTGTTCTCATTCAAGACTAGAAAAAAATTGCTATCCAGCAAACAGGTTTGTGGTTAAGGTTACCTCTAAGTTGGAGAGCAAATATTTAATAAATGACAACAAAGAAACGAGCTCTTGCTGAAATAAATGATTTTTTACAACTATGTCACTGGAAAAAAAACCACTTTAAGATTTCACTTTATCCTTGTAGAGTCATTAACATTATTTCTTTACCTAAATTACAGCAAGTATTAATTAGAGACCCTAAATCTGAAGGAAGTAGATTAACTCTTTTTCCAGAATTCACTAACTGCAAGTCCCAGAAAACTCCCGAGGGCACGTTTCACATTTCTGGCCTCATTTAAGACTGAAATCATTTTGGGGGGAAATTCTGAAGCGCTTAGGATAAGCTTCCAAAAATTTCAATTGCTTCTCTGAAACCTTGGAATCCTGCCTGTTAATAATCTCCATGCTCTTTACTTAGAATTTACCCACAGAATCAACTGACAGGAAACTGCCCATCACCCTCCACCCTTCCAGCAAGACTGTGCCAAAACACTCATCAAAAACCACAATGACAAAAATAGATCCAATTGACGACTATGCAGTGACTAAGAAACGGATGTACTGATTTAAGCTCCTTATTTTTTTCCCCTTGTTTGATGGTAGTGGTAAAAAGAAAGAGAAAGCTACGTAATAGCATCTGGCCAAACAGCTTGTACACCAAGTTCAGCCCTATGTAATTTAAAATATTGGAGCTCTTATAGTATCCCTGAAAAGCATGGCTTATAATACAAACACCACAGATATACAGTACAGAACATCTAACTATAGTCATGCTGCTAGGCAGAGCTCGCAGCAGCAGCAACAATAATAAAGGAAAATTATTTTTGTACGGCTGAATGGCTGCACTAGAATTTTCAGTGTTCAGATGTAATTAGAAAACAGCTGTGAGGGAAAATCAATTGTTCCTGGTAGTCAATGGCTAATTTTCCACAATCAAAATAAAGAATGCAATATGACATGTTTGTAATGAGCAAGTAATTGTTTCTCTTTTGTTTATTGTTTCAACATTTTTCCCTTTATTTGTGGGAGCTGTCATTTGCTTGCTTCAGGACTACTTCTCCCAATCTTTGCTTCTTCAATCTATATTTAAATACTAGCAACTGCCAAGCAGGCTCCGTAGTCCTGCTCAGTTTATTCAAGATTGCCTCGCTTATGAGGGTGATTTGTGGATGAGCAAGGGAATGTTGTCCTAGCTTTTATAAATTTACAATAAAGCTTCCATAAATGGAATGATTATTAAACACTAGCATTTATTCATGGGATTTAACTTTGATTCATTCCACAAAGGTCTCGTGTGTCAAAAAGATGTAGTCTCCAGAATTCATTGACCTGCCGCTCCAAGTGCCTCTGCATTGCAAAACAAAACAAAACTAAACAACCACAAGGCCCTTTTTTTTTATATCCTTCTAACATTAGCATAGACAGGAAGGGATTGCGGTGGCAGATGGATAGAAAAGTAAACCTCTATGGTGCACATTTGGAATGTAGATGGATGGGAAATGAACTTCCAGCGCTACAATAGGCCAAAGAAAGTAAAATTGTTTTATCATGCAAAAGAGTCTCGTTGAGAAATACCAGGAGGAATGACACTCCATGCTGCTTTCAGCTGATAAAAACAAGAAAAAAAACAACTTATATTATTTGGTAAAATTAACCTCTATGTTATTTCTTTTTTATGCTTATATTTTTCTGGAACATTCTTTGAAAGCTAATATAATGACAGTTTATGGATGTGAAATGAATAGTAAATAAGAGTTGACTCTTAGTTGCTGTGTGATCTTGGGACCACCCCTAAGCCTGAGTTTCCCTCTTTCTTTGTAAGGGAAAGAGGCTGATACTTAAGTGAAACACGAGCTCTTCCTATTCTAATTATTATGACATAAAGTGTACTAGTATGTTCATTAATATTTGCAAAAGTTTAAAGGGATTGACAAATGTTTGAAAATATAGTTGAATTTTTCTCAACTTTTTGTCCTCGGAGTCCCTGCTCCAGAATCTATGTTAAATAGGTGTTTGTTGACTCTACCGTTTTCTGTGCCCAAAAAAGGATATTATGGGCCAAACTAGCAGGTTATGAAAAGGAAACTCTGTATTTTTATTAAGCAATCTAAATTATTAACTTGGAACTAAAGTTTGAAAACCACTGATATAATCAAATTTACAACTAATAAATACTATACAGTTTAAACTGAAATACACTTTTCAAACGACAAAGGTACCGTGTGGTTTTTCTAATGAAATTTTAGAAGGCACTATCCACTGTGATTATGTATCTACCCATCTTTTGTACTTCAACGTTTTGGTGAGAATACTGGTAATTTAATAGCCACCATCCTCCAGATGAACCTCATACTTCCACATTTCTTTACCTATGTTTTCTTGACCCTCACCCCAGAAGGCCTTCTTTTTTTTTTTTGGAAAAGTACGACAAGCAACGTCAAGGTGTGTTTGATGAATTTGAATTATTTTTTGCGTGTGTTTGTTTTGAATATTAGAATGGCAACTGTACAGTTTTAGGCTTTGTGTAAAAAGCCAATGGACATTGGATTGGAAGATGAAATAATAGAAGAGGTATGGCACTTGTCCTCCCAAGACTATAGAAAGAAGCAATGCAATTGAAAGCTATTTAGGAGGTATAATTAAAATGCAAAGGGTGCCAAAAAATATATACACATTTTAAGAAAGGAAAAAACTGTGTTAAACTTGTAATAATATATACTGATAACAAAAGATGAATGCAAGTTATGTGTATACATTTTTTTGGCACCCTTGGTATCTATCATCAGATCTGACAATCAGTTGATATGAAGGAGGAAGACAAAAGACAAAAAAATGGTGGAATGCTCTAAATTTTCCAGGATGATGATAGCTATTAATATATATATATATATATATATATATTATGTAATATATCGTTAATATCCATTCTTAATATCCATTCTTCATCTATGTAACCAGAAGCCCAACACTCACCGTCCTGGCCATATATCTGGTAAAAAATGTCTTCATGCCTGGTCACAAATGCAAGCATATATCTGATTCTGTGTTAATTATAATTTATCTTTCAGAAATTTGAAAATTGTAGGACAACACACACAGAACGAAGGCCTTTGAGTTAACTTAGAGTTACTGCATGACAGTCTGAAAGGGAGGCAAACATTAAACCCTTGTTTCTGAGATTACCAGATCTTCCTTTTTCTTTGCTCTTCTTAGGTGTTGCTTCTTCAGCTCTTTCTTTGTTTTTATAATCAACCCAAGGCCTTTTCCAAGAAGACTTCATCACCTAAGTATCCCCTTTATTTAATTCATTTGGTTTGGATGCATGGCACTCAAATAAGTTAAAGTAATAAATAAACTAAAGTAATATAGAAGTTAGTAACTGAGCCTGGATTGCAGGCAACTAATTCTGAGTGAAAGATGTGGTTTCAGAATCCTTCAGACCAAGAGGAGGCCAATAAGGAAAAAAAAAAAGGGTGGTAATGTAATAGCTATGATGGGTAGAGGTAAAATATCAAGTCAAAATTGATTTCTAATCCCCTGTGACTGTGTTACCGCTGACACTGTGGAAAAGGTAGCTACATCCATAGACCACATTTATAGGAGGTAAGCGATGGCAGAACCATGGAGAGAAATAGTTTCTTCAGATATATTGGAATATTTACGATAAAGAATAACAAGTCCATGTTTTGAAATTCTTACATCAAATGATGGAATGAAACTCTAAACAAGGCAAAAAATAAATACTGACATCATTGGCAATAGGAATAACAAGGATAAAATCCCAATTAAGAGATTTATTCTAAATGTTGCTGAAATATTACAGAGGTTGGATTGGTACACAACGAAGGTTTGTTATGTAAAATTTGGGTGTTGATTAGAATACACTGTCAGTCAACTACATTGGGGATATCTTGGGATACGTAGATAATTAGGAGAGGACCTTAACCTCAAATGACCTCTATCCTCTAGCTGAAGAAATTTCTACTTTATATTCTTTGCTAACAGATGATGTGATTCTATGCTGGAAAGATAATTATTCTCTGAAATTCCATATCCAGGGCCACATCTCATTGAAGCTTTCTTTGCGGGGTTAATAAAATCCAATTTCAACATGGTCATAAATATAGCCTACATAACTAACTTGGAAAGAGGAGTAACATATATAAGTAATTACAGGAATTTGGTACTGAATGTCATCAAAAAATCTTATGGGATTTTGCTCAGTGAGGGTGAATATAATTTTCAAACACATTGTTGGGTTTTGTTTTGTTTTGTTTTTTCCACATATGCACCCAGCAGATAATTATCTATTATTTCCTTGGGAAAATATGTGACTGAAACAAACTTGAAATGAATATTGATCTACATTATGTTTCATATTTTAATATTTAAAACTCTGTGTAATATAGACAATGCAGGATTTGCCTCTGGGAAATAAGGATGTTGAATTAATTCTGTCTTCTACATACTGTACCTGGTCTGTATCCAATTCCTGCATCCATACCCAGATATTTTGCCTTCTCTTCTGTTATATAAGTTGAAATGTCTCTGATCCTACCTCAGACCAAATCCTCCACATATACTCTGGTTATCTTTTCATTTACACAAAAATGTTACTCCTGCAACTAACCTTTCTCACTCTATCATCTGAGTTCTGTCTACTAGAACATTTTTTTGGTCATCTATAAACATTTTTTGATCTAAAAAAAGTAAAATAAAAATTACATCTTACCATGTACCCTGCCCCCCAAATTCAACCCTAATTCTTAGTTTTTGATTACAGCAAAATGGTCAAAAACATTGTTTTACTCTCTACTTCCTCTCCTCCCATTCATTCTTGCATTCTTGCATTCAATTTTATGGATTGAATCATAAAATCAATTCAGATTTTATGAACAACTCTTGTTAAAATCACCAATCATATCTGTATTGCCAAATTTGAAACTCAATTCTTAGTCCTCATCCTAATAACTTCAAAGATATACCTGGAACAGGGAGACGGTCACTCACCCCTTTTAAAAAAAATCATTAATGTGGTGTCAGGATATCACTCTTTTTTGGTTCATCATTCCTTCCTAACTTTCTTAGCTGGCTTTTCCTTATCGTATTGAATCTAAATTTAAGAACACCCCAAGCTCTATCATGGCATCTTCTCCTCTCTATACTTATGTTCTAGCTGATGTTGTCCAGTCCTATGACTTAATACCATGCAAAAAATGATGTCTTCTAAATTTATGTTTTAATTACCAATCTTTCTCCTGGAATTCAATTTCATACAGCTAATAATGTTTGCATGGATGTCTAGTAGGCTTTTTAATGTTACCATGTCTAAAATCAAGTTCTGTATTTTTTTTCCTAAATCTCCAAATCTTTTCCCAAGAGTTGATGTTCTCATTGCCATACAGTATTTCAATGTATAATATACCACATTTGCATACCCATTTGCTGTTTGGCTTTTTTCCAGGTTGGGGTTTTTACAAATAATGGTAAAAACCATTATTCTAGATAAGGGCCAAAAGATTCCTGAAGTTGTGTACAGATTTACACACTCATCAGCAAGCAGTGCGTGAGGCCTTCACCTGAGGCATGTCCGCACCAACACTTGGTACTTTGTCTTTTTTATTTTGTTATTATGGATGATTAGTAGTATCTAGTTGTCATTTAATATACATTTACCTCATAACTAGTGAAGTCGGGCATGTCTATTGGTCATTCGGTAAGATGCACTTTATTTTAAGTGCCTGTTCAAGACTTTTTACCCAATTTCTGTAGGATTGACAATTATTTTTTAGAAGTTATTTAAATATTCCGGGTACAAGTCCTTTGTCAGAATTGTGTGTTGCAAACATTTTCTCTCAGTCTGTAGCTTATATTGTCACTCTCTTAAAGGTGTAAATATAGTTAAAATTATGTTTTCCCTTTATTGTTACAATGTTTGTATCCTATTTATCAAATTTTGCCTATTCCAAAGCCAAAATAATATTCACCTATATTTTTGTATAACAGCTTTATTGGTTTAAATTTTATGTATAGATCTATATACAATCCATTTAAAATTAATTTTTGTGTGTATTTTGAGAGTAAGGGATAATATAAATTTCTTTTGATTAGGATTATACTAACTATATAGATCAATTTAATAAGAATAGAAATAATATTAAGTCTTCAAATATTAAGTTTTCAAATCCATGAACATTTACTTCTCTTTTATTTAGATTTTCTGTAATTAGCTCAATAATATTTTGTAATTTCAGTGTACATATTGATTCATGTTCCATTAAATTTATTGTTAGTTTTATAATGACTAACAAGATAATTATAAGTTGACTCATTTCTGAATTTTTCCATTTGTCAGTTTTTGATATATAGATAATTCATGCAAATTGGTCTTCTAACAACTTGCTAAATTCTCCTATGTATTCTGTTTGTAAATTTCAGAAATACTTATGATCCTGTCCTTTGTGATAAATTTTATTTCTTTCTTCCTAATCCTTATACATTACACTTATTTTAATTGCTTTATTGGTCTGACAAATAGTTGTACAATGTTACCTGGAATTGGAGCATCCCATTGCATTCCTGACCTCAGGGTAATGCTGAAATTTTTCATTATTAAGCATAATGTTTGAAATAAGGATTCTGCATTTATGTTTAAATATAATTTTTTAAAAATCCTTCCACTACCTGATAGCTAAGAGTTTTACAATGAAGTCATGTTGAATTTTATTGAACCCTTTTTTTTAAATTTGTACAACTATTCAGAAGATAACACGATTTTTAAAGTTTATTTTTTGAATGAGAAGTTGTTACATTGATTGAATCTCAATTTTTATGCAAATCTTACATTTCTGGAATACAAGCAACTTGGTGTTTTCTTTTTTACAGATAACTGAATTTGACTTGTAATATTTGTTTAAGACTTTAGGATTTGTAAGAAGATTGGTCTTTGAGTTCCTATTTTTAATAAATTTTTTTATGACAGTTGAGCAACAAATGTATCCAGTTTTTAAAAAATGACTTGGGAAGAACTTTTTTCTTTTCTAATCTTAGGGTTTTATTTAAGATTGCTGTTACTTCCTCCTTAAAATATGCAAGTTCTCCAGTAAAACTAAGTCGTTTTGAGTATTACATTTTGGGACATTAGCAAAATTCAATTTGTTTAATAACTAATATGTCTTTAGATTTTCTACATATTTTTTCAATTATAAAGATGCATGTTTTTTCTAGGAATCTATTAATTACATCTAAATTTTATAATTTCACATAAATATGTTCAGACCTGCTTATCATCTTTTCATATCTGTAGGATCTGTAATGATATACTCTTTTTCATGTCATTTATAATTTTTTTATTTGTGTTTTTGTTCATTTTTCTTGATCATTCTTGTTATAAGTCTGTAATTTTTAAAAAAGTTTTCTTTAAACCAAATTAGATGGCTTTTAGTTTTGTCAGTGCGTTTTATCATTCATTGCTTTAAGTTCGATATTTATGCCCCCTCCTCTAAATTCATATGTTGAAACCTAATCCCCAAAGTGATGAGCCTTTGGGAGGTGATTAGGACATGAGGGTGGAGCTCTTATCAGTGGGTGGCGCTTTTATGAAAGAGACCCCAGAGAACTCCCTCATTCCTCCCATTACACGAGGACACAATGAAAAGACGGTGCCTATGAACCAGGGAACCTGCCAGCGCATTGATCTTGGGCTTCCCAATATCCAGAACTATGAGAAATAAATTTCTGTTGTTTATAGCCCATCCCAGTCCAAGGTATATTTCTTATAGTAGCCCAAATGGACTAAGATACTCATTGAAAGGTATGTAATAAAATTTCCCAACATGACTATAGCTTTGTCTATTTAACCATTTTGAAGCTATGTTCTTAGGTGCATATAAATTTAAAATTGTTTAATCTCACTTGTGAATGAACAATTGCTGTTATCAAGTGTTTTTCTATATCACTTGTCTTAAAGTTAATGTGTTTGATATTAATATAGCTTTTGCTAGGTTTGTATTTATACTAACATTTACTGTAAATATTGTGAGCTCAAGTGGAAAAATGTGCAGAATGCAGAGCTCAAGCTTAATTCTCTGTGCATCGTCATTCCTGAGATCTTAAATTATTGTTATGTCCTGGATTTATTGGCAGCTCTTACTTCAATTTGGACTATTTAGTCATGTGAGAGTTCCAGAATTATTCTGGCTCTATGGCAGTTGGCATTGGCCTTCTGGAGCATGTTGGTGGAGGTATCAACACATTTGCTTGGAGAAGAAACAGATGTAAGATGTCAGCTCACTTCTCTATGACTCCCTCACCTCTATAATCTTGACCTACTCAAGCTCTGTAAAATCCATCAGTTCTTTTAAGTTTCAGTAATTCTCTCTCTCTCTCTCTCTCTCTCTCTCTCACTTTCTCTCTCTCTCTCTCCCTCTCTCATCCAGCTTTTCTTATTGTTCTTGTTTGAAACATTTGTTTAGTGCAAGTTACTGCATCATTGTCAGAAGAAGTATTAGAATAATCATTTAAAAATATATTCATCATTTAAAAATATATATCAGTCCTCTACTCAGAACATTCACATCACACTCAAATTAAAGCTCATGTCATTACTAAGAAATAGAGTTCCTATATGATCTTGACTGCTCAGATCTAATATTCTAACACTCATCTCCTACTTCACTCTTCATTATTCTTCACCATTTTGACTTTTTTCCTATCCCTTGACATTCCAAGATTAGCACATACTGTCTGCACTTCCTGGAATAGTCTTCCCAAATATTTACATGACACATTCCTCTTCAATATTTAGTTCTCCACTCTAAGGCCATTTTATACAAGATCTGCTACAGCAACCCATATCCTCCTGATGCTGTTTTATTTTTCTTAATTGCTTATATCTTCCCCTATCATAATAGATATTTATTTGTATTTATTTAATAGTCTCTCTCTCTCTCTCTCTCTCTCTCTCTCTCTCTCTCTCTCTCTCTCTCTCTCTTGCTCTCTGTCTCTCTCCAGTAGAGTGTCTACTCCATAAAAACAGGGACCTGTCTACTTTTGTCACTGCCTAATATTCAGCATTTGCAAAATTTCTTGGTATAATTTACAAGGTATTTAATAAATATTTGTGTATTATATCAGCCCACACTTTCATCTTATTTTGCATGGACTTATTCAGAAAATTTTACCTCCTCCTTAAGCACAGGAACATAGATTAATAAGGAAATCATGGAATCTTTATTAAAAATAAAAAAGGAAAAGAAACAAACACAAAGCACATAAGAATAAAACAACAACCCAAAAACTAATAACCAACCATCCAAACAAACAAACTTTACTGTAGGTTATGATAGACATTCTGATATAGAGACTTTAATTAAATTGTGAGTTCCTGAACAAAAGAGTGTTAAGACATGTGATAGATACTATCTATCACAATAGGTGATAGTTTGAGCTCTGAAAAGGAAAATAAAAAGACATTTAAAAGTGACACAAGATTTGAGGTATAAAGCATAATTGTAAAGAAAATAAACACCATTGTAAAGTAACCAGCAAAATTATTTAATAAATCATAATAAAATAATATTATATAGCATTCTTAGGATATATAAAAATAAAGACATCATTTGGGAATGTTTTGAATAAATTGTCTCAGCATTGAAGATAAAAGCTAGTGAGTTAAGTGTTAAATAGGAAGTACAGATGCAGAAAGAGTGAATGTAGATTACTCTATTAGTAAGTTCTTTCAGGGAAAAAAGTGGTGAAATCACCTTTCTGGAGGAGGATTGAAGGGAAGTTCATGGAGCGTTTTTATTAGAATGATATATAGGTATGAGTTATGGGCTGAATTGTATCCTTCTAAAAGTCATTATTTGAAGTCTTAACCCCTAGTACCTCAGTGTGTGACTTCATCTGGAGACAGGGTCTTTGAAGAGATTAAGTTTAAAAGAGTTCATTAGGGTCAGCCTTAAACCGATATGACTGATATTTTTATAAGAAGAGGAGCTTAAGACATACGACATGAACAGAGGGAGACCATTTAAACACACAGGAGAGGATGACCATCTATAAGCCAAGGAAAAACTAACCCTGCTGATACCTTGATCTTGGACATCTAGCCCCCAGAACTGACAGAAAATGCATTTGTTGTTTAAGCCTCCTAGTCTGTGGTATTTTGTTACACAACCATAGTAAACTATTATAGTATATTTTCAAGCTAAGAGGAAAATATGGATCAGCAAGATACATGAAGCAGTGTAGAAATGGAGATAATTTATGTAACAAAGACAAAAGGTGGTAGAGGGATGTGTTGAGGTAGAGTAGTGAGATAGAAATTGGCAAATAAAAAGGTTTATTAAATCTTATTATAACATATTTTTAGCAAGTATAGTTAATAGACAGTGGTAATACACAAACTAAAAGTTTCTACTTTTAATCTTGAATGTCTCAGTCTAACTTCCAACACTACAATTTACTTACTCCTCATGGAGCTTGGACTCTAGGCTCCCTGTCACTTACATGGATATACCCACAGGGGAGTTTGTTTTGTCACTGCAGACGCCTTGGTTCCTTTCACATATCTCCAACTCAAATACATTGTCATTAAATACATAGCTTTGAGTAAGGAATATGATCAATAACAGTGAAATGACATTTTTTAAAGTTGTATATAATTACAGGAGCAAATTAAAAAAAATAATAATTGAAAGACAACCATAGAAGTGAGATGTACTAAAGAAACCAGAGGACAGGGCCGGCCGAGTGGCGCGATGGTTAAGAACTCGCTTGGGATGCCAGAGGGCCCCGGTTCGGATCCCACATATGAGTGCCAGTGACACTG